>NC_142204.1:57024535-57325607 GCF_049639895.1 Pseudopodoces humilis
TGGGTCAGGTTTTCTGGCAGGACTTGTAACCCTGTAGGCGACCCCCATGCTGGAACAGTCTGTTCCTGGAGGACTGCACTCTGTGGAAGTGACACAGCCTGGAGCAGTCAATGAAAAACTGCAGCCCATTGGGAGTACTCCTGTTGGAGAAGTTCATGAAAGACTCATGAGTTACCCCATGGTGGAGCAGGGGAAGAGTGTCAGGAGGAAGGACCAATAGAGGCCAAGTGGGATGAACTGATCACAACCCTCATTCCCTGTCCTCCTGTGCTGCTCTGGGGAGAAGAGTTAGAGAAACAGGGAATGAATATGAGCCCAGGAAGAAAGGAGGAATGGGGAAAAGTGTTTAAAGATTAGTTTTTATTTCTGACTCCCTTATACTAACTTATATGGCAATAAGTTAAATTAATTTCCCCCAAGTTGAATCTGGTTTTGACTATGATGGTGACTGATTCTTGACCTCTCTCTGTCCTTATCTCAATTCATGACTCATGAGCCTTTCTCTATATTTTCTATCCGTGTCCAGATGAGGAAGTGACAGAACAGTTTTGGTGATCCAACACACCACATAACTCTTAGGATTTCTAGTGTCTGCACTGTTTGAATTATCACAGTCAGTCAAACAGTGGTCCAATAGGCCTGTGCAAGGACCTTTCCTCAGGACTGTGTAACTTGCAGTATGCAACTATTTAAACTCGTTTTTTTTTCCTTCTGAGCCTGAGAAAGTTCCTCTGCCAGTTACAAATTATAGGAAAAATAGGTTTATGTGAAAGATTCATTTTAAGTACATGGCAACATGTAAATTAGGACATGAAAGCTTTTCAGATAGAAACTATCTTTGGTCTTAATATCAAAAAAATTGCATTCTCCTCCCACCATGCCCCCACCCCAAGTGTTAGAGAAAAAACTTTATAAAAACTTTCCATAAATGTTTCTGTTGAAAATGTTTGCTATCATATCTTTGCTACAGAAAGGTACCATTTTAGTTTGTCATGTTCCTGCCTGGACATCCCCAGGGATGAGACCAATCCTTTTGTAAGTAGATGATCAGAAATAGGATTCATCTTATATAATTTCAGTCATCCAAATCTAGGGCAACTAGTCTAAGCTAACTGCCTAAGCTCCCTGTGCAAGATAGGAATAGAAAGCAAAAGGGGCACTGTGTTCCTTATCCCATCTCTCAGATGCTGTATTTGAGTGGGGTAAACCATCCACCAGCAATGCACAATTTCTTCAGGTAGCCAGCTGAGGGAGCATAGATTATTAGTTTAGACAACATAAATTAGCTCTCAAATCTCTCTGCAAATGAAAAGAGAGCTCAAACATATTTCATAGTCCTCACCTAAACACTAACAGTTATTAGCTCTTTAGTAGAATGGCTGACAAACTCAGTAGATTTCAGTGACTATGGCACTTGGTGCTTGTTCCTCCTCTGACTCCAGAAGGAATTGTCACAGATACTACGTTTTAATGGATTATCATTGTCGTGGTTTTAAACCAATAACTAAGAAAATTACTTATTTCTTGCTGTGAGATATGGATTAGAACAAGAGCAAAACAGGCATAAAACTTAAAAGGGAAAAAGAAAGAAAGTTTATTGACAAACTACAATAAGAACACCAGAATAAACTTCCAGAAAAACCTTTTCATCCCCTGTCTACCCACTATTCCCTTGTTCACATGACAAAAGAGACAAAACCTTTGGAACTTTGATGGTTAAAACAGTCCCAATTCTTGCTACAGTCTTTTCACCAGTCTTTATAGAGAAACAGAAGTTTCTTCCTGTTAATTTATGGAGTTTCTCACAAGAAAACTATTTTTCTTATAGTTTTCCATTGCTCTAATGTTAGCTGCCCAGAGCTGCTGTTATTAGAGCCCACTCCTCCCATTTTCACATCCCAAGTGTGTATGGGCCATGAGTCTAGGGATGGGATTTTTAAGGATAAGTTATTCAAAGGCAAAAAGTCTTCTTCATCTGTTTCCGTGAGCTTCACCAGAAAACAGTTTTCTCATTGCCTCTCAAGGCTTCAAATCTTCCAGCACTTCACTGTACCATAATTACTCTACTTTTTACTCAAAATTTACACTTTGAACACTCTATTCCTCCCTATATACTGTCATGAATTAAAGGAGCGTTTTCAAGACCTTATTGTCCATTTCCATAGTTTTAACAGAAAGATATTTCAGCTTAATTAAAGCATCTTCTTAATTCTCTACCTTTTCTTTTCTTTCCTGTCACTAGTAGTTTATAAAGTCTCTTTTCATGTTGATCACTCTCTTTTCTCTGTCTGGATAAAAAGATTAATCCGCAAGTCTCATCTGGGAAATGAAAGAGTTAAAATCTTGCCCAGGCTGTTGTAGGTAGTTCTGTGGCCTCGGCCGGTGCAGGAGCTGGAGCCGTCTGCGATGGAAAGTTCCTCATGGCTGCTCTGAAGAGCGTAGGCGCCGCGCCCAGCCCGCTGCAGGCCCAGAGCCCTTCTCCTTCTTCACTCAGCAGTCTCCAGTGAATCCAGCCACAGCAAAAAAACCTGCAGCCGAGCCAGAGATCGGCTCGGCCCGGCCCGGCCCGGAGCCCGGAGAAAACCCCCTCCACAGAGCCCGCATCCCCCGGCCGGGAGACGCTGGGCCCAGCCCAGTCCCCGCCCGGCCGCATGGCCTGGGCAGGGAACGGGAGGCCTGGAGCTCTGCCACCTTTCCCAGCCAGGAAACAAAGAGAACCAAGAGAGCTCTGGTTTTACACTTTAAGGTAGGGTTCACAAGTTGATCCCACTTTTCGATGGCCTAAACTGCTGTCAATTCTCAGCAATGACCGATAATTGGTCAGGAGAAAAGACGCCAGGCAGATCCCAGCAACTTAAACTTTCTTAAAGGTAAAGTAACTCCATGACAATCATAGATATCATTACTGTTGTATTCTATTTCCCAATCATTCCCAAATTTCTTTTAGAAAACTGAAATGTACTTCAAAGGGAAAAGGTGCTCTGAAGACACATATGACTGTCAGGAAAGGCAACCATATTTTATCATACCCCATTCCCCAAGCTATATGTAGCTGTAACTAAAGATAAAATTCAAAAGGAGAAAAGGAAGTTGAAAAAAAATCCTATTTACTTTCATCTCTGTAGTTTCAACCCAACCATTAGCTTTTATATGGGAACATATGGTCAGTATTTAATGAGAGAAGCCACTATTTCAGATGTCAGAGGAAAATGTAGAATCCCTTCTATAATACTCTTTTGTCAATGTAACTATTTTCAACTAATCTCATTCAGGAGAGTAGAGGAGAGGCAAGCATCTCTATTACTGAATGTCAACAAAACAGTATAGATGGAAAAAAAATGGTCTCATCATCTTAAACTGGTTCAAACTGCCCTTAATATTTCTATTTTGATTTTTGGAGCACATAAGATATACATTACTACATGTTGACTCTTTTGGTTGCTGATACTTATTAAGTTTAACTTATCACAGGTTACCGTGCTACACCTTGGGAAGCAGAACATGTAATAATTACACCTGCTGACAACAACATTGTGTCCTTTCCTGTAGAGCTGAAAGAGTTGGGAAGGCAAAGAATAATTGCATGTATCTTTATGTTCGATTGCTTAGGAACAATACTTTGACAAGGCCATTATTATTATTATTTTGAGGAATGAGTCCACGATTAGTAGATGAAAGTCAGAAAAAGAACACAAGAAACAGTTTATTCAACAGTACAGTAATGTTTCTGCTGAGTACTTTTGACAGAAATATATTTTACAATGTTTAGCTAAAAAATGTAATAAATATTAAGATGTGGCTGCAGAATTCTTTATGTTAAAATATTGCAAATTTCTTTTTTTCTGTATTTCTGTTACAAAACACATTTTTGTAATATTTAGTACAGCAGCACTGTATTCTAATTTTCAACTTTAAAAGGGAAAATTTATCTATGGCTCTGAAATGATAATAAATTAACATCCATATTTACTCTCCTTACGTTTTCAGCTGTAGCAATGTTACAGGTCATAAGTTCTTTCTGCCACTAATGCCTAATCATCCAGGTAATAATTTATCCTGGAATATTGTGGTGAACACACCCTATCCAATACATCATTGCTGCAGACCTGTCACATATTTTATACACTTGTTGAATGTTCAGTTCCCTGCCCTGTGTTTTCAAGCTCACTGAGGCATTAGGATACTCTTTTCTCCTTTTCTGTCCTCTAGAATTCTAACTCTTGAATACAAGAGATACAGAGCATGCTGTCATTATTGAGAATTTTCTTCAGTAGCTGCCTTTTGAGTCAGTGAGGGCAGACACAAGTGTCTGAGACAAAAGTATGCTTTTATGATTATTGAATAAAAATTATCTTTGATTTTTGTATAGTGTTTTTTGCTACTCTTATTAAGAATTATTGGTATTAAATCCTGTTCCTTTACATGTGGGAGAAGGGTTTTATTTATATGTAAAATCCTAAGGCTGCAGAATTCTGTTGCTTGCAGACACAACTACCAACAGTTTGGGAAAAGACAGATTTTGGGTTGAGATGCCTGTAGGAGTTTTCTCAATATGAATCTACTAGCAAGTGACTTCTGTGGTAAAAATTCTGAAAAATTTCCGCTATTTATTTCCAGGATGTAAATACATGAGAGAGTTCTTCAGGTATCAATTTGCTATCTAAATATGGCTCTGAATATGTGATTGTCACATGAGTTTGAAAATACATTTTTTTAAATCTGATTGATGTTGAGTATGACAATGCCTAAAGGCTGTATCACACCAAAAATACCAAAACTTATTTTTACAAACATGGGGCTTTTTTGTTCTTAACTGAGATCTGTGACAACACTTAGAGTATGTATAGAGAATGAATAGAACATCACTGGAATTTTCTACCAATTCCAAATTACGCATGTATCTACTAGCTTGAAAACCAAGTATCATTGCTCGGATTTCAAAGGTCCAATGCTGAAGCCATTTCTGGGCACCTTTTGACATCAACACTAAGGTAATTCCTTAACCATTATAACCAGTTGAATCAATTGTATGTTAAAAAAAACACCCCCAAAGACCCAAAGAAGAATCCAAACTCCAACCCAAATTAGCTTTCTAATGTGAACTGATGACAATATAATTTTCATTTTTTTCACCTACAGTACTTTGAAATCAAGAGTTCAGAAATTAGTAGTGTGATTTTATAGAGATATATCTGAGCCTTTTTATCTATAGCTTCATCCATAGTAGAACTGCCAGAATAAGTCCCCAAATTTTTTTCTGCTATAGATGTCTGCTCAGTTTGTGTGTGTGGTAATGCCTCATTCAAAGAATTTTTTTATCTGTTTGTAACGAAATCACAACACAATTCATTTATTAATCAGAACATGGTGGCATTTCCAGACACCAGTCAGGTATTTTGTTTCTTGTGTTTTAAATAGATTTGTGTTGAAGAATGTGAACTTCCCATCATTGTAATTGGAATGAAAAGCTTGTAACAGCAGGTGCTTTAATCTTGTTACAGACAAATAACAAATTTTAGAAGAAATTATATAATTACACTGATCAAATATATGAGAGGGATCCAACAGCTTAACAATTTTAATCTATCAAAATTACTGTATTAAAGTGATCAAGGAAAACAGCTTTTCTTGAGTAAATGAAGTCAGATAATAAAGAATAGTGGTTTTAATACGAGGTTTTATTCTTGCACTTTTCCGCATATTTTACTTAAAGTGTGTTTCTGAGTTTTATTAGCTTTGACTTTTAAATTAAATATGTATCTTCTACAGTGCAATCTTGAAAACTGCAAGTCTGTCACAGAACCTCTTTTCATTTCACAGTGTTTTCTAATTCAGAAATATTCATACATATTTAGTGTTATTAGCAGAATTATTTCCACCTACATTAAGAATCTCTTTGTTTCAGATCATTTGGATAGGCTGGATTTATTCTCCATGTAAAATTTTGTATCACAGTCAGTAGTTCTGAATCCTTTTTTTGGAGTAATTCATGAGTGCGATTAAGACCAAAATGTTCTATCACAAAACCTGAATATCTTCAATATGGCTCCATATTCTGGGAAGAATATGTGTTTCATGTGACTTTTAGTTCCTTTAGCTCATTTTCTATACCCTTTGAGGTATAAGACAATTATAGTGACTTAATTAAATAGAAAAGTATGCAATACAGAATTTATTACTTTATTTTCTGGTGGTGGCTACAGGTTATCCATCTCAAATCCCAAGTTCTTTTTTTTTTGTGTTTTTTCCCCCAATAAGTGATTATAGTTGATAAATGTAATTCAGAGCACATACTCTTGCCTCTTAATTCCAATAAGGCAATATATCTTTACATCAAATAAAAATGCACCAATTATATGACACAACCAGAGCTCTGGTAATACTAACCTTCTAAACCATCATAGATGTGGCATACAAATATATTTTCTCAGAAATATCAGTACACCAAATTTGAATAAGTCTTTCCTATCACTAGATGGCTGTGAAATAAAATTACAAGATTTCCTATCTGGAAAATAGTCTTATTAAAATTAACAGTGTGCTTAGAAGGGAGTCTAGAGGAACAATTGTCCTGTACTCTGAAGCATCTAAATCAAGATAGTCCATTTGATATCAATTTTGGTTTCCAACACCTGCTGTCAGTAAGAATACTTAAAATGACATTTTCCAGTGAAAAAATCAGAAAGTTTCAATAGCTTTTTAAAGAATTCAATAACTATTAGGAAATCTGTCTTCCATCCAAAGAGGGTAACATCATTGGATATATGATTGTTCTTGGTTCCTTAATTTGTTCAATGTTAGAAGAATTAAAAAGATATCTCAACAATAGATTTTTTTTAATTGATCTAATTTTAATGAAACATTCAACAGTTTCAAATGAACAGATATATTTTTAGAGTCGTGTGAACATGGAGAGTGAATAAAATATCTTTATATTATTAGTATAGTTGGTTCAAAAACTTTATTTCCATCCCACAGGAAATTCTGACATTGTAAAATTTATTTTTATTATTTGGATTGAAAAATGAAAGTGTAGATATTTCTTAATGTGGAGAAATTGGAAAAAAAAAATAGGCACTTGGACATTATTGCATGTCATTTTCATGTCTTTGCATTCCTATGTGATGTAATCCCTATAACACAAAATATCAAGTTCTAATAGCATAGTGAAATTAAATATAAAGTTCAAATAGAATATCTCTTTCCTGCTGAAGTACATGTGCATTACAAACCTAAAACTAAGAAGGCAATACTGATTTGTTTATTTTTAACAACCTTATACACAATACAGTGTATTTATTTAGGGGTGATTTAGTTCCCCTCATTTTGGAGTAAAATTTTGTTGAAATAGGCTGACTGCTGATACATTGTTTTCTCCAGATTTTTTCTTCTGATTTTTTTCTTTAAATTTTGAAACATTTTTCAGTTATTTAATATGATTATAGGATCACAAAAAGCATTTTTTTTATTGGTTAATTCTTCCAGTCAATCCATAAAAGCTGTTAATGTCAATTAAAGTTTTGCTATATGAATCTAACTCTTCTTCAGCAGACCTAGAAATATTTTTTTACATTTTCTACCAGTCCTAAAAAAAAAGCATTCAGTAGATTAAATAGTTTTTACAGAATTTTTAATGGATAATAATTTCCACAAAAAGTCACTTTAGGAAAAAGTAATTTTCTGTATGTAAAGTTGAAGGAAATTCCAAGAAAATTCAAGAGGTTTTTATTTTAAAAAGAAAAACTTCGCTTTTGACTCCTTATATCAAAAGTGACCTAAATCAATTTCAGAAAACGCTCACCTTTGCTCAGCTTTGCATTTTCAGCCTCGTGTATATTTTAGCTGAAAATATTTCTACTGTTCTACTTCTCAGTTATCTCCAAACAGTCTTAAAATAAAGAAGCTTAGTTTTCCTCCTTCTCATCTCACTTTCCCCCACACCTTGCTCAAACTGTTGATCGAACAATTTGGCTAAGGCTTTGCATAGCAACTGTGCCTCCAGTACCTGCAGCCACAGATGCAAACGCAACGCTCCCATTCCGCAGGATGAGGAGCTGATGGTATCCACAGACATGAACCTACTTGACAAGCACATCGTATTTACGCAGGAACTGATTGCAAAGTCCTTTGAGGCTAGTTTTCTTAGTTCTTTACTCAGTGTGGTTATCACTCTGACAAAGCAGTTGGGGGCTGCTGTAGTGTAAAATCAGACTGATTCATCCTACAGTTCTATTGCAGACCCTGCTTGTTTTTCCTGCCTGTGGTTTTGAATATAGTAGATGTAGGTTCAATTCCTTTTAGGAGTAACAGAATCTGGAATGTAAGTGTTGGATTTTGAGATGCTCTGACAGGGAATCAGCTCACATGTAATGATATATAAATGGAAGACTCTACATGTCTACACCTTAAAAGTTTAATCTCCTATTATCCTCACTGGTACCCTTAACAGTCTGTGTAGCCTAGAGCTGATCATGGCTATCTGCTTTCCTTAGGATGAGTTATATATGAGTTATATAAGAATTAATCTCCATGATTCCTTGGCTGTGCTGACTGCATTGTCTCTGCCTGTACTGGAGCTTAGGCTCCTGATTCATTTGCAGTACCTTTCCATCATGATGTGGAATGCAAATATATTTTCTCAGAAACACCAATAGTAGATGCTTGAATTGGAGCTGAATCCATGTTTCTCTTTCTCCCTTTCCATTACACCTTTTAAAGATCCCAGTAACAACCCCGTCAGTGCACTGGTCTGTAAGTAATACAAAGTGAGCAAACTGTTTTAAATTTTGCAGATTTTCAGGTCTGTGACTCTCCAAGATGAGAGCCATTTCTCTACATTTTGGAATGTAAAGTTAGACATAGATATAGACTATGCTTTTTCTAAACCAGTTTGTGAGACTATTCATAAAGTGAGGATTCTACTCTATTTGCATTACAATCACATTAGAACTGTCTTTGTAATTTTGTGCATCTTTAGCTCTGCCAGAATAGCTCCAATATCATTCTAGTAGTTTTAAAGCCAGTTCTGCTGATGCTTTTTCTTTTTTTTTGGTGTGTGTGTGCATGTGCTGGTTATTGTTCTTTCTTCCTTAGGAATATATATTTAAATTTCCCTGCTGCCTCACAGTTCCCACACAATGTTTGCTTGATTGCATATTCTTTGTGGCTTCATTTGGTTTGTCTCTCTAGTGGGAGGTCCTGCAAAAATTTTAATAGACCATCCTCCCCAGAGGAATTTATGGGTAATTTTCTTTGTCATCTGAAAGATTTATCACCAAAATATTAAACATGAATAGAAAACTGAACTAAATAAATCACAGCTTAATTCTATAGATGTATGCTGATTTATTTATATGTGGATACAGTACTCAGAGACCCCAGTTTTACTTCAGACCTGCTGACAGATACAGGAAGGCAGCAATTTCATCTCAGTGTAAGACTTTCATTCAGCTTACTATTGGTGCTAAGGTTCTTCCACAGTTTTTGATGAGGCATTTGGGTGCAGATGCAGAAAAGTTTGTGAGCTGTGCCTGTCTACAGTATTCAGACTATGTTAAGAACTTCATTTCACCAAAGCAACACTTAAAGGGTTGTTAGTGGGCCTCAGCAGGATAATCCAAACCACCTAAATCAGCAGTCTAGACTCTGTAAGTAGACAGTGGAGAGAAGTAAAACTCCTCTCAGGGTCTATGAGTACCTACTTTGGTTAGCAAACTATTTCTCTCCCTTGGATCCTTGGAGCTTACAAACCTACTCGTGTTACGATGTCCTGAGCAAGGGGCAACTTAGAGACAGCCAAAAAATAGGAGTCCCAGTCTGAGCTGAATGCTTGGAGTGCAATCCTTGCCTGGAACAGCTTATAACCTGAAGGTTTGTATGTAGGTTTGTTTTTTGGTTTTTTTTCCCCATGAAAAATTGTAGTAATGTGTAGTAAAACCACATCTTCGGTTTTCACTTTTTTTTTTTTTTTAAGTTGTAAAGTTTTTCAGTACATTGAACTATGAAAATAAGAGACGCTTATTACTTAGTAAGGCAATGTAAATGTTATTTTTCACTTCAGAAACAACAGCAAATGCTACTGTTTCCCTGAGCTTATTTCCATATTTTAATGTATATATCAAGGATTTTCTTATATCTGTCAGTCTTCTCTGTCAGATTTTGGACTCTCTCCTGCTCTGCATAGATAAGACTTGGAAGTTTCATTCAGTATTCAACATTCTTTTTACATTGCTTATTTTTCACTCACACAGAATAATGTACACAATGATTCTGACAAACTATTAACAGACATTTAAAAGCTTCTTTCTTGCTTACTGCTCCTCCTTGCATATCTCCTCTGTTTTAGTTGACTCTTTTCCTGGTATGTGTAAACTATACTTCAGACTCTTTCTCACAGCTAGTCATTGTTGGGATCTCAGATGTCAGACAACTCATTTTTGTTTAGAAATTTCGAGCCCAGACTCTGTTCATTTCCAAGCATGTTCCTGTAAATGATAACAAATTAGCATCATGCTCCAAAAAGCTCTACTGCTTGTCAATTTATTTTTAAAAAATATCTTCCAAATGTACTGTGAGATTTATTTTAACACTGTAAAAATAAATCCAACAACCATTATTACTATGATTTTTAAGAAGTAAAGATTTGATGCTACTGTCTTAAGAATTCATTTAAAGAGATATTATTTTGGACTATGTATTTCTTCTGAAAAGGAAAGTAAACACGATTGTATATAGTTCACAGCATGAGTACTAAAATATTCTGCAAACAATGAATGAAGCTCCCAAATTTTTTATGCTTGGTATTTTGCTTTTTAAATGCCAACATCACATCCAAAGTAGAATCCAGGTTTCTGCTTTCGCTATTTAGACACTTCCCTGTTATCATGGATTTAGCTCATCTTAAAAGGATGATCATGATTCTCAGTGGTGTTTGAGAGCTTGCAGTGGTGATTAACAAAAGCCCATTTCTATTCTGAAGTGCACTGAAGTATGTAATTAAACGTTATTCTTTTTCTCTGGATTGGAGCTGAGTTTTGAAATAAGAATGGCTTGATTGAAAACTCAGCTTTGTGAAATGGTTGAGTTCTCCCCCAGCTAAAGCCAAGTTCAAAAAGCTGATGATATAGTTAAAAGAGCCTGAGATTAAACTATTAATAGGAAGACCTTCATGCTTACACTGCCTTTAAATTCATCTGTAGTCCTAAAATTCATGACGGCTGCCCATTCATTTCAACTTGATATAAAAATATACAAATCCCTTTGATATGTTTATTTTCTTGATGGACAACAAGCTGAATATGAGCCAGGTATGCACCCTTGCAGCAAAGCAGGCCAACAGCCAGAGGTGCAGTAGGCAAAGCACTGCCAGCAGGCTGAAGTAGGCAGTCCTTCTCCTCTACTCAGCACTGATGAGATACATCTGGAGTCCTGAGCTTACAGCAGAAAAAAGGATGAACATACTGGATTGACTCCAGCCAAGGACCACAAAGATGATTAAGAATCTGAAGCATCTGTCATAATAGGTTTGGAGAGCTGGGGCTGTTCAGTCTGGAGAAGAGAAGCCTCTTAGGGCTTATGTGTTTAAAAATATCTTTGAGGACATTAAATAAAGTGGAACCAAACTCTCCTTTATGGTATCCAATGATCCAAGCATAAGAAGCAGTAGGCACAGTTTTAATTCCAACATGAAACCAAAACTTCAGGGTTTTTTTGGTGAATGTGGTCAAAATCTTGTAGAGGTTGCCCAGAGTGGTTGTGGAATCTACATCCTTGGAGATACTAAAAACCTTGACTGGACACCATCTGTAGGAACCCACTCTAGCTAATCCTTCTCTGAGTAGGGGTGTTGGCCTAGTCCAGTTGGCCCATCCACTGCTGACCTCAATGCCTCAATGATTCTATTTGTGGGTGATTCACAGACTAAAAGGATGAAAATAAGTTCCGTTGATTAGAGTAGTTCTAATGGCATTAGCTGTCCTGCTATGACAGATTTGACCCCCGAAATGAAATTACATGTTAAAAATACTTTCATATCTCAACAATTATTTTTGTCTTTTATTTTAGTATCCTTTCAAATTCTTTTATTTCAATTTTTAAAATCTCCTTTATCACAGAAAGCTTTGTGAGGAAATGATAGTATTCAGTCTTTAGAGGAAAAAAAGTATATTTTTCTACCTTAAGAACATCTTTGCAAAGAAGGTCTTTCCTGAGAAAAACTGTTAAAGCAAGTCATCCATGATGATAAGATAATCTTTTTACCTGTAAGAGAACAATAGATTGTTTAGTCCATAGTTTCTTTCATGCATGATACGAGCATTTTTGCTAGATTTCATGCACTCCTTGGGTCAAGTTACTAACATATGTATAGTTTAAATTATTAATCTCAGAGAACCACATGGGCTTAGCAAGCAGATTTACAAAAGTGCTCTTCAGAACAACAAAAATATTGCAGAAGACATAAATGCTGGTCTATTATCTCAGTAAACGGGAGGGAGTGAGGGAGGGAGGGAGGGAGGGAGGAAGGGAGGGAGGCAGGAAGGAAGGCAGGCAGGAAGGCAGGAAGGCAGGCAGGAAGGCAGGAAGGCAGGAAGGAAGGCAGGAAGGCAGGCAGGAAGGCAGGGAGGGAGGGAGGGAGGGAGGGAGGGAGGGAGGGAGGGAGGGAGGGAGGGAGGGAGGAAGGAAGGAAGGAAGGAAGGAAGGAAGGAAGGAAGGAAGGAAGGAAGGAAGGAAGGAAGGAAGGAAGGAAGGAAGGAAGGAAGGAAGGAAGGAAGGAAGGAAGGAAGGAAGGAAGGAAGGAAGGAAGGAAGGAAGGAAGGAAGGAAGGAAGGAAGGAAGGAAGGAAGGGAGGGAGGGAGGGAGGGAGGGAGGGAGGGAGGGAGGAAGGAAGGAAGGAAGGAAGGAAATATAAAATATTTTCTGTTGGCTACAGGTATAACCTTGGTGAAGAAGCTGGTATTAGGTCTCAGAGGTGTGGTAATGTTCCTTTAAAATATTGAATATTCAGAAGCAATAAATCAAGTTATATTTTATTAGTTTAAGTTCTTAGTGCATATAGACTCTGTCTCCTATTGACAAAAAAAAATTATGTCAGCAACATTCCTTAGAGGTGCCTATCTATCCATTTTCTTCTTTGTTCCTTGTGTTCAGGATTGGCAGTTCAATTGTTCAGGTTTGTGACAAGAGTCAGCCCCCTGAGCTCTAATTTCCATTAGTGGTTACTTCCAAAACATGTAAACTCCCTTTAACCTTAAGAATAGAGGAAAACAAACTTCAAATAGCAAGAGTGATGCACATCCATGACTGAATGCTTGGATGGAAGGATGAAATATGCAGAAATAAAGCAGAGCTTTCACATGTTACCATGATATGATTAAGAACATACCATAGTAAATAATATAGATTGAAGTGAAAGTGTATACATTTCAGAAATGTTGTATAGTTATCCTCCTGTTTATAGATACCAATGAATAGGGTGTGAACATAATTACATGAGCAACAATTTCGATAAGGTGATTTGTGTGATTCTGTAGTGGTGGAATTAATTTCAAAACTGATTCCTTGCCTAAGACTTGGTTTCCAAAAGATCCAATTTAATTTTTAATGAGTGATATCTCTGTCTTTTTTTTACAGGACAACTCTCAGAAATGTAAATGAAGTGTAATCTGACACAGTTTCATAAAATACCAGTAACAGTGTCAAACAGAATAGCTAGAAGACATCAAATCTTATTTTAGCTAAACATCATATCTAGAAGATTTCAGCCTTTCCAGTTTGATCACTTTTGGTTTTTTGCCTATGCAGCACTATGACTGTAGTTGTCTGAAAATTAAAAACCAGAATATTCAGCCTGTACCTACAGCCAGATATCAATTATTGATCTTTGTTAAGAAGAAAACAGAGATCAGTTCTGTAAAACTCTTCTAAACAATTTAAAAAATTGTCATCAATGTTTTTTCAAGATGTTATTATGGATCTTCACATCACCCAACTTAGCTTCCCATCTATTGATGAAAGATGAGGGGAAAGGACTGAAGGCTCTGCTCACACTGATACTGTGCCAGCCCCAAGGGTTGTGCCTGGCCATCTGTGCAGGTGATGGAGCTGCATGAGACAAGGAGAGTCTCCTGCTCATTGCTCCAGGGCTGCTCTCAGAAGGCAATTCACTTCAGAAGGGATCCATAGGTGTCAGTACCACCATCTGCAGTGAAGACAATTACAGCCAGACAAGGAGTGAAGCAAGGAGTATTGCAGGGCAGGATTACAAATCTGTATAAGCCTGTAAACTGCTTCTGTTCTGGACTGTCCTGGGGTAGAACTCCATCTCTTCTCACCTACCCCATGGTTAAGTCTGCTTGAATAAAATGACATGAGGGTTGAAGGGCATTTAGCTTGTAACTCCACTGTCAGTTGAATAATTTGTTTTACTTCTTTTCCTTGTAAACTCTGGTCTGACCTAAAGTGCACTTTTTTGTCTTGTCATAATATTTGAATGAGTCATTTCAGTGATTAATTCTATTATTTTTCTTCTCAGAATTAATTTCTGTTCTTCTGAGTCTGTTCCCTTTTTCAGGCTCTCAGAATCTCTTCCCATATCAAAATTTTGTGGCCCTGATATTTACACTTGGGTAAATACATGGACTGTGGATATTGAGGAATATAACTTTGTTTGTAAATTAACTTATGTAAATTTCAAAGAAAAATAACTTTTAAAAATAAACTAATTCTTAATTTAATCTTTTTGATTAATTTAACTAGGAGAAACTTTTTAAAAATGCAGCAAACTGCTTTATCTGTCTGCCTTAGCAAGAACATACAGCACAGTCATTTCCAATACTCTCTGCGTTTGTCAGCTCTTGTAACTTGCATCCTGGCCTGTCCTGACCTTTGCATGACAGGCAGTTAACAGCTTTCATTCCCACATCACCAGTACAGTTAGACGCTAGGCACCGTCTCATGGGATCTGGTCTGCTTCATCAGGACACACTCTTACTTTTTTCAGATTCTTGGAGGCCACTCAAAATAGTAAGTCCTTTTCTTAAACCCACAAAAGAAAGCTGTATTATTGGATAAATGGTGAACGTATCAGGTGGAGATTAAGAGGCCATATAATTTTGTCTTCCCTGTGCTGAAGAAATAATACCTACAAGAACGGAGTTCAATGATTTCCCTGGGGTACCATGGCTATACACAGATCCTAAACAAGGCTGTGACAGCTACTTAGCAGTCTAGTCCCACCTCCCCACTTCCCATATGTTGAATCTGTCCTTGAAAAGGACTTCCTCCAGATAAAGAGCAATTTGAACATCTTCGTGCATATACAAAACTCTGTTTATGTCAGTGTCCTAATTGCCAGAATATTAAGTCCACATGTTTAAAAACAAGTGAAACACAGAAAAAACCCCAAATATCCGAAATACTGTCTATCCCCTGTGGCATGCATTCACGCACCAGGGGAGAAACATTAACGGACAATCAGAGAATCCTCTAAGGTAGTGAAAGTACACTGAATGATCTATTTTCTTAGAAGAACTGCTGTGACAGTGGTTTTTGAATACCAGAATCAGAGAGTCAAAGAGGAAAGGCACGCTCTGCCTCGGTCCTTTGAGAAGTTCCAGGAATTCTTCCCTCTCTTATTTTCAGTTGCTTAAACCCACACTTCAAGGAATCTGCTGGACTTTGTTGTGTGCTTCTTGTCTACAAAGGTTTTTCTAGCTGGATTCTCAAAGCAGTGAATACAGTTGGGGTTTGCTAGCTCTAAACAAAGATCTTGATACCTGGTTGAACTATAAAAGATCTGGCACCTCTCCTCATAAAAGCCTCCTTGTATCATGTAGCTACTGAATTGCAGACAGAAATTTCTCACATTAGAGCTGGCAGGCAGCAAGGACCACCCCACTCTAAGGCTTGTACTCTTGAGAGCAGAAAGAGGGACACAAGTTCACCCAAGGTTTCTCTTACCTTTCATTTGGAAGAATCACTGTGTTTGTTGCTGTTTTAGTAAGAAATCTCTAGTGACATTTTAATTGTACTAAAAGGTTGTATATTTGTTGTTATTGTCTGTTGGCTTTCTTTTTTGGTTTTTTTTTTTTAATATTCTCATGTTAATTTGCTGCTGGTTAGAATAGAACTTATTAAGTCTTCCAGAAGGCTAATAGAGGATTCTAGTTTAATATCAATTATCAGCACAGCTCCACCCCTCCTTACATTTCATCATACTGCTAAAATAATGTTACATTCCCTCATGCTCTTCACTTTCCTTCTTTCCTTTCTCTTAACTGCTCTTAGTGGTTTTCCTTTCTGCTTTTTACTTTACATTTTCTCCCTCCAGTCAACCCCATGTTCTTAAAACTCCTTCTAGCTCATGTGAAAGAACCCATCTTCTCTTTCCTTCTTCACAGTCTAACCACCCTGGGCTAAATTTTCAGAAAAGTCAGGATATAGAGAAAGCAATGCACACTGAGAGATAACTTCTATTTCAATTTTTGTTTTAAAAATACTTATGTTTCTTATTTTTATCTGTTCCTGCAGCAAAGGGGTAATACTCTAAGCAGATTAAAACGATTGGGAAGATATGCCCAGGGACACAAATATTCATATTTTTCATTTGTGCCTAGCTCATCGCTCCTTATTCTGATTTTGTGCTCTGGTTTTGTATTCATGTTTTTATGACAAAACTGCACTATTATGAAACCAGAGATGCTCAAAAATGAACAGGTAAGCCTTTAAGAGCAATAGTACAGAAACGTTGTTTTGCCCAGGCACATGTCCACTCTCTGGGTGACAGTTTGCTGTACATGAATCCAATCACTCAGTTCCTTACTCTCCTGAGGTCTCAAGTTAAGAGTAGAGACGGTCGCTATTCACAACACTGTGAATTTCAGGAATATAATTTCAGGACAGCTGTCACAGTTCTTCCAAGGATTTTGTGTTAACATATGCTCTGCATGGAGACCACTGGTCTGTGGGAGCTCTGCTTTCCCAGTTAGAGGTAAATATGGGTACATGGTGAGAGAATGAGAAATACATAAGCTTTTCAAGACTGTGTAGACTGTGAAAAAAAATTCATCTCTGAATAAATTTCTGCCTGTATCCTGCCACTCTTGCATATGATTTTCATTTACAAGTTGTGTAATGTCTCATAGCGTCTCCTCAGCCTGATGTGATTATTCATAAATCAGTTCTGGTTGGAAAAAGTCTCCTTTTACACCTCTGTGAAATGCTACTGTGAGGTTTGGTTGAGAGGTTGGTCCCAGCAGTAACTTCAGGCTAGCCTGTTCCCTTCTGTAAAGATTGTAGAAAAACTAAAAGAAAGAGAAAGGATAGGAGTGAACAGTGGAAGAGAGGGAGAAGGTAAGAACTGTATGAGCCATTCTATCACTGAGAAAAATTCTTGTGGGATCATGGTCTTAAACATCTTAATCATGATGGAGCTTACAAAGCAAGTGAAGGTTGCAATGAAAATGTTTTTACCAAGTAAATTTGAATTCATAAATTCATATTTAATGTCTCACATCTGCCATTTGTTCTTTAAAATGTAATAGTGCCTACAAAGTCACTTGAAAGAACACGGTTCCCTTACACTATAAAAAATTATATGCACTCAACACCAAATGCTAGCATATGGTAAAAAACAGTAGAAATTGGAAACAATTATTTTATTAAGACAAATGTAAAGGGTGGCTGTCAAAAGACACTGTTTATAAACATTTTTAAGAATTTTATTCCTATCAGCACAGGGGAATTCCTTTATGATTTGGTCAGACAATAAAAATTGTATTCTCAGTCTTTATTCATTCACCACCAGCTTACTTTAGTTCACAGCTTAAAAAACTATTCACTACAATGAAGGGATTAAAGCTAGTAAGATATACTACTCACAGTAATTATATATTTCAAAGAATATCTTAATCTTGATATTGAACCCTATAACTGATATTTCCTCGTCTTTTTTAGGTACTCTTCTAAAGCTCTGGAATATAGCCTTTGTCCACTTGCACTCCACAAAATCATCACAAAAGTTTACTAAATAAGTAATATTAAAAATAAGTTAGTCCTAACGATTTGAATTCTTGTTTTTTCTCCCACAGCTCAAAACCAGGAACTTGCAAACATACAATGTTGGAAAATGCTGAAATGAATGCTCCAAAGTTGGAATATGCTGAAAGTAAAAAAAAACAAAAAATCCTGACACGAAAGATATATTAGAAAGCAAAGTTTCATGAAGGAAAATAGTGAGTGAATATGTCTCCAGTATGAGTATTTATAAACAGAAAATTAAAAACTTCAGCTGGTCTGTAGGTTATCCAGGACAAGCAAGAACATGGCTGAATTGCAGAATAGGGGAACGGGGGACTATGTTCTAGTAACATACAGTTCTTCAGACATATTTTAATCACTCCCTGAGTTATGTTTTTAGGTGTTTAAACACAAAGGTACTTATGCTAACAGAAGCTGCAAACTCTAAAAGCCTACATGTGTGATATAATGTGGATGTAAAAATCTAATTCGTCACTTTCTAAAATATCTATAATTTTGTATCCACCATTTCTCTCTAAAAGAAAACAACGCCACATATTCTAGAATGAGATTAAAAAATATGGGATATCTTTTTCTAAATTCCCACCTGTTCTTATATTTAATTTTCTTTCAATTCCACCAAATTCACGGAAGACTAACGGCCCTAGAAATGATAGAGTGGATTCATTTCTGGGAAGTTAACAGCTTATCAAGGGCAATATAAACAAAAGTGGCACAAGTTAGTGTTTCATAAAGCCACTTCGTGTATGTGTATGTCTCAAATCCCAAGAAATTTCTGAATCCTCACAGAGCATTGTGGTGCACTTGTTGCAAAATAAAACCAATTTGCTTAGCATGAATGTCTGCATTACAGATTCCAGAAATAGCCAAACACACTTATCTGTTCATTTACTGAGAACTCCTGTTGCATTACTGAAGCTGTTGCCCTCAGATAACAGTGGGAGTCAGATTGGTGGAATCAGTATGTGATTTCAGTTATAACAAAACTTGCAGTAAACTTTCAGATCAGACATTTTGTAATATTTTGGTTAATTTGACAAGGAGTAATGGCTTTAAATTGAAAGAGGGTAGGTTTAGATTAGATACTAGGAAGAAATTCTTTAGTGTGAGAGTGGTGAGGCACTGGCATAGGTTGCCCAGAAAAGTTACCGATACGCCATCCATGGAAGTGTTCAAGGCATAATTGGATGGGGCTTTGAGCAATCTGATTTAGTGGTAGGTGCTCCTGCCCACAGTAGGGGGGTTGGAACTGGGTGGTCTTTAACTCAAACCATTCTATGATTCTGATTCTAGGATCCTGTGCTATTTACATTCATGAAGGTATGTTTCAATCCTGATATTTAAAAAAATATATTTTTTCATAATCATTAAATGCTTCCTGTGATGCAATACAGAATATGCTCAAAAGTGTGAAGTACTGAAGCCATGTTCAAAAAACCCTTCTCTGATCACACTGCAGAGGCTTGATCTGCACTGGTCTATATGCATACCCGAAGTTTCCATATGAGTAGTATGCAAAGTTTCTGCCTGTCTCTCTACAACTTTAAAAGCAATGAAAAATAAAAAGACAAAGCTAACTGTGTTTTGATAATTTTCTTCTGTTTTCATTTTTTTCCTTTAGTCCGTGAGGTGATGGCCTGAAAAATAAAAAAAAATCCTGATCTGATACTTCTACCATCACATAATTTATTTTACTGCTGGTATTGTATTAGAAGGGTTTTAAATGCTTTATTACTAAGTTTCCAACCTTAAAGGATAGGATTCAAAACTATGGTGTTTCTGAAGCACTTTGAACACTGGAGAATATGTTACTCAGCTCCTATACAGCTTTGTTTAGAAGTCTGTCAAATGGCTCTGGAGAACAAATCAAAATACAAAAATTTTCTTTGAATGCCATTAAAATAATAGTTCCTGGGTATTATAAAAGAACTTCCCAGGTCTCTTAGAAATATAACTGAAATACAGTCATGGTAAATGATTTTAGGTGAGGTGAAAATTTAACCAAGCCTCCTCAGAATCAAATTGTAAGTGAATACTGCAAACACAGTATTATTCTCTTTTCTGAAATAGCCATTAGGATTGTATTACTCGAACTGTATTTACTTTTTCCTTAGAGAAAAAGAGGTGAATGACAATATTTGGATTAAACATAACATTACCAAGGCAATACATATACATTAATGAGATAGACAGGTAAATCAGCCAAATAATGTTGCTAACTGTGCTATTGGTTCAGAATAATCTTTCACCCTCACATAAACAGTGGAAGCCAGAACTATAAAAGAATTTAAAAGAAGGCAAAGGTTTTGCAGGATAGTAAAAGTCTGAACGTGATCAATCTGTTTCAACATGCTGGAGACTCTAACTGCAAATTTTGAAGGATGAGTGTAGCTGATAAATGACAAAAAAGATTAGTCTGAAATATTTACTATCTGTAGTGCTAACAGTCATTTCATCTATATTAATTGGCACAGTGTCTTCTGTGCCAGATGGTCTATTGCAGAGAGTGAACATTACCCTCGTGGATTTATCCAAATTATGTATTTGACGTTTGGATGAAAGCGTTTTGCTTTTTTTACTAGTTGAGCACAGAGAATTATGTCTATCATCTTTATGCTATTATTCTATACAGGTCATCAATAAATATACATACAAAGGTCTAACTGGGTTCTAAGCAAAGGCAGCTATGATGGATTTTGTTTGATAAAGCTCTAAAAACTTCAGTGTTATTACTATCAGTGCTTACCTCAGCTTTCAAATATAAATTCTGATGCCCTGTTGCTAAGGCAGTGAACAAATTCTAGAGAAGAAAGTCACTGGGAAGTGTAATACTTTACCATCTTCTCCAGATCTAGGTACCTTGGGGAAGACTGACTGGAATACTGCCATAAACATGCTGTGTTTTGGCCTAATGCCAATACAGGTGTTATAACTCCCTTCCCACTGAATATTGACTGCCCAAAGGTGATTTCTGTAGGGCTGTATCATCCACCAAGCACGGTGATGTGGCAGTTTAGCTCAGCTCCCTGACAGACTTCAGTCTCATCGCACTGGATCACTCATACCAAGAGCTAGTGTCCTTGGAGGGAGGTGGAAAGAAGGGACTGTGTAATTCAACAAAAACACATTAGGTAAGAAGTTGCCACAAGGATGGCTGCTACTCAAAGGACCAAGATACTCTCAGAAAGTCTAGGCTTTCACTCAGTATCTGAATAGAAGCCATATGGGAGTTGATAGTTTGTTAACTTTTTAATAGTCCATCAATAAACCCCAACAAACCAAAGTGACAGTTTATTTGCTATTATTTAACTAAAAGCTTCCAACACAGACTTTTTATTAATCACGGCATTAAAACATGGCACAGAATGTGTGAGATAAGGAGATCAAGGGCTGGAAGCTCCGTGCAGCTTAAAAGTGCGATAAAAGATGGAATCGTCTGTTCTACATGCATACATACATTCAAAGGATATACTGGGGACTATACAGAGAGAGAGTCACATTGAAAGTAAAGGGATGAGAAACTTAAAAATAGGGAGGGAGGTCAGTGGAAAGCAAGACAGAGAGCAGGATGTCTTCTGTCAAAGGAATCCAGTGAACACAAAGAAGAAGCTAAGTGCAAAATGAAAACAAAATAAAGCAAAGTGGAAGAACGAGAACAGCAAGAAGGAAGAAAAGAGAGTAGGAAGTCATGATATGGGCATATAGAATGGGAAGAGAATGAAAAATTCAAAGCTGAAGAGGAAATAAGCAAAGAAATGGCAACGATGTTTGCACTCGGTGCTTCTTTTTGCTCAATCTTTGCATGTCTTGGAAAAAAGTAATGCCAGAAGGCCAAAATCATCAGACAATTTGTCTAGCAAGGATTGTTCTTTGGAAGAAATATCAAATCCTGGCAATTAGATTTTGACCAAAGCACTCTCTTCACCAGGGAAACGGACTAGGGAGACATTCAGTCCTTCACAGTCCATTTTTATCTAAAATAAATCAATTACATTTTGGAATCACTATCAAAGTTTTCAGGAAAAGATTTTCCCTGTTCCTCCTACAGGTAGGTCTGTGATTACAATTCAAGTGTATGTGTGGGGTTCAAGCTGTGAATATTTAAATAAAACAGTCACTAAATAGCTATAACTTGCTGCTTTGTACCCTGGCTTATGCTTACCTCAGAACATTCACCTGCTGCAATAAAGGACATAGGCTGGAAGGAGGTCAGCAAAGTCCAGAAATGTGAATTAACATTAACTACCTGCTAAACAAAGTGATGATTCATGAGTGAAAAACAGGCGTGATTTTAAAGGTCACTAGACCCAGTTAAACTGCATGTCTAAGACTTGTGTATGTGGCACACACAATACGCAGATCTACCATAGGGGAATTCCTTAAGTATTCATTGGCATGAATAATTCTGATCTCGTTTAGCACATAGTCATACTAAATGACATAAAGAAAATGAGCTATAGTCTCAGATCCATAGTCAGTGGTTGTATTACGTAACTTCCACGTCTTGCAGAAATTCTGGCACTCTCTATAGCTTTAAACCCTCTTAGGAGATATGAACTATTTCAAGAGCCAATCTCTGAGAAAATTCACCTTTGCAGCCTAAGGCATAAGGAAGGCTCGCTCCTGGCAAAAGCATAGGTTTGTAATTTTACAGGATGCTCTCATTGGTCATTTTTGGATGGCTTTCAGACTGATGCATTAAGATGATTTTAGCCTTTATTCAGTAATGCTTTGTTATTTTGAGGTATTCATTTCTTCTTTTTTATTTTTTTTATTTTTTTATTGCTGCTTTTATCTCTGGCACTTAGAATGCCAAGACAGATCGCCTCAAGAAAAATAAAAGGCATTATTATATTCTGTCTCTATCCAACATTTGTGCTTTCAACACATAATAAATATTCAGATGTGTTTTATGTCATTAGCTAGAATGGGAAGTCTGTCACTGAGAAAAGGAAGACCTATTTAATAACAGCAGGGCCAAGCTTCCTTTAATATTATAGAACTAAGCAACTTGATATTTCATCATGGTCTTTAACAAAAGCCTAACAACCTAGTGTAGGACTGTTTTTGTCTGTGTGCTACTGGGCTATAATCTTAAGATATTTCTCTGAAATCTTCAGTACAATAATACACATGACATTCATCATTTTATGGGCTGCAGAATACTACCAGTGGATAGTCCATATACGCTTTCTAGAAATCCTCCTTTAATTTTGACTATCTTAACTGGAAGGGGGCAGCCAAGGCCACATCCAAGATGGGATGGTTATTTGCATTCCACTTCTCATCTGCTGGTAAGATCACAATACCTGTTCTTCTCTAAATAAAAAAGGAGAAGCCACTTTAATAGTGAACTCTGAAACAAAAGATAATGGAGGGTTTTCAAACCACAATGGTCTATTATTAATTACTTTACTTCTGTTCTTTTGTTTGGGGAAGCAGTATGGTCCGTCCACAGGCAACCAGGAATGTAGCATTAGTTCAGTTTTACACTACATGAGTCATTACCTCTTTCAGTAACTACATCTGTGAAGTGTAGATTTTGGTCATAGTAATCACTCCTTGAAAAAAGTATCTTGAAGTGCTTTGCAAAGAAAATTACATATCAATCTGTGTTAGGAATTTTTATTGTTCAAAAAATATGCAAATATATTCCAAGTCAAACATTGAATGGTACTGTTTTGCTGAACTTCACTGCAAATTTTCGTTAATTAATCCATGTATATGAAATATTTTATTTTAAAAATCAGTTGCAATTTAAAGTAATTAAACATTTTAAAATGTTAACATAGTTTCTTAGTAACTAGATACCATTCAATTATCATCCTTGAAAAATCACTTCATGATTGGTGACATTTTGTCTTTTCTTCTGCATTAACAAAACATGATTCATAGTTTTCTTTTGTCTTCTGATTACCACTATTAGTTCAGAAAAGAAAGTGAGTCAAATTATTTATTTTATTTGAAGCTTAATTCAGCATCAAGGTCATACTCAAAAGTGAGGCTACAAATTGAAATAGCAAGGTTTAAATGCAGTACATATTTTTTCTCATTATTTCACTGATATAAAAATACAATAAATTTTGATGTAAAAATACAGTAAATTGTACATTAATAGAAAAAACACAAAATATTTTCCCCACCTTTTTTTTTTTATCTTCTCTTCCTCTCTTCACCTGGCAAAATTCCTTTTGGATACGAGAAACTCAACTGTGTATATTTATCTCCCTGGAGAGAGACTGAAGGAAAAAAACATGTGACAGATGTTAGTCACATTGCTTAATGTACTACTGGAACACATTCAGAAACTATGGTGATGCTCATGATATAAATAATCTATATAGAAGAGAATCCTGAAACCATTCCTCTCAGAAAATGTTCATTAATTTCAATTAGGCTTTTACCTAGGTAACGATCACCTGGCCAGATTATCAGATTATAGGTATCATTATGCTATTTCGTAATATAAATAAATAAATAAATAAATATTAAAACATCCTTATGTTATTCCTAAACCTTGTTCTCAAATGTTTTCGACTTACTTTCTTCAAATAAGGTGAATTTACTAATCAAAATGTTCATGATAAATGGCAGCACCACAGGTAATAAAAGCTCTGTAAGTGGTATTAGCCAACAGCTAAATTAATAGCCAAAGTGCTTCTTATCAGTTTGTACTACCTGTTGGCCAGGATGTGATCAGCACTGTGGAATGGCTCTACTAGGTCAGTCAGAAACGATCACCCAGCTGGGGGTCATCTCTCTGCTCAGTCTTTGTCTGAGCTTATGGAACCTGTTTTCTCTTCTAATTTGTTTCTTCTCTAGATAGAAGAGTCTTAGCTTATTCTATATGCCTCAGTTTTGTCCCTTTTGGAAATAAATACTCATCTTTAATAATTACTGTTACTACAATTATTTTGCTAGTAATTTCAAATTCTGCTACATCCTTTTGAATATGGGGGAGCAATGGGAGAGAGGTCTGAACTATGTTTTAAAGGTGATTCATGATTTGCAAATGCAAATTATGTTGTTCACACGTTTGCTTTTTTTTTTGTTGTTTTTTTTGGTTTGTTTGTTTGTTTGCTTGTTTTTCCTAACAGTTACTACCATTTTATTTGAGTTTTTGCCTGTTATTCAGCATAGGACTGACATATTTGTGGAGCTAACTCTCATTATCTCAAGATTTTTCTTCTGAGAGGTAGCACTTAGCTTGGAGCTCATCATTTTATATGTGAATTTGTGTTTTTTTCCTCTTGTGCATCACTTTACATTTTTCTGCACTGCATTTCATCTGCCATTTTATTTTCCAATCAGCCTCATAAGTTTCTGCAGCAATTCTTCACAGTCAGTCTGCATTTTTCCTATTCTGAATAATTTAGTATTAACAGCAAGCTTTCCAAGCTCCCTACAAAATGCCTTTTCTAGGACTTACATGAAGTCATTGTAAAGCACAAGTCTCACCTCAGCCCCTTGCAAAACTCCACAGCAGCACAGAGTGATCCTTGGAGTGTTCTGCACAGGGCCAGGGGTTGAGCTCGATGATCATGATGGGTCCCTTCCAACTAAGGATATTCTAAGAGTGTATGATTTTCTTTAAAAGGCTTGAGAGATGGCATTGTCAAATACTTTGTAAATACAGCTAGACTGTATCAACTAAATCATTCTTCTTTTCATGTTTGATGACTTTGTCAAAAAAAAATACTAAAACATCCATGGCACAGAACTCTCCTCTATGTAAGGCATGCTGGTATCTCCAAGGAACTTTTCTTTTTCCAGATGCCCACTAATTTTGTTGTACATTTTGACTACAAATTTACCTAATACGGAAGTCAGAGAATCTAGCTACCCCAATCTTCCTAGAAAGTCTCTCATATACCATCTGCTGTGGATACATTGATGTGCTGAATGAATTCAAATGACATAGAGGGAATTCTGACCATATTTTACAGGAAGATTCCAGGCAATTTCCTGCCCAAGGTGAAATTTGACTATTTGCAGATAGGAATGCAGTAATAGGAACAACTCACTGAATATTTTGGTCAGGCAAATTGCAAAATACTACTGATATCATGACATCTTGAGTCTGAGCTATTTTTGAAAGAAAGTGGACATGATTAATTTATTTTGTGCTATGTCCAGTTCCCATACAGTCTCCACTTATGGTACTTAGCACACCAGCCAGAACCCACCTGTACAATTTTTTATTTAAGGGTTTATAGATAGTGCGATTGTGAAGGCCATGAAACAGGTATCTGGACATTTTACTGAGGCAAAATAATTTCTGGAGAGGTACTGAAGCAGGATTTCAAAGCTGAGTGTGCAGTCTAGAATGTCTAAGCAGCTGGCCAGAGCTTACATTCTGTTACTGAGTATTGTTCATGTGCTTATGAGCTATTTTAGATCCTTGTCCAACATCTGTTGCTTTTAGAGTGGGAAGAGAAAACCATGTTCTCCATCCTATTTCAGCATTTTACTCTCATTAAATACTATGGTCAAACCATGGTACATCAGGTATTTCCACTTTGAAGGCACAGCCTGAATGAGATATTTCATGTAAGCCCTCAGAAACGTAATTTTTTTTTCCATTAATAGAAGGAGGAGAGATGTTTGACACAGAAATACCCCCATTTATACAGATTTTGGTTTTTGTAGGAATTCCCGTTGAGTGTGCTGACATCTTGTGGCTGGATGGATATTTCAACAAGTCATGTGTATGCTGAGGGGAAGCAATTCCTGCACAGCATCTTGGGATCTCCTGCTCTTCTTGAAGTCTTCAGCCAAAGGCCCCACGCTGAGAAACATTTTGAATTTGACTACACAACATTGATTGTTTTTCTTCTTTCTCGGTTGGATTTCCTTATTTCACCTCAAGCCCCATAATTTTGGGGGAAAAATAAGTACATTTATTTTCTTCAAGTCACACAGTCATTAAATCTCTGTGCCCGAAACACGGACCAGAGCTGTATGGTAGCGATAGCAAGAATGCTGGCATGTGTTTGCCAGTGAACTGCTCTTCTTCTGGTTCTTGGCTTCCTTTTGTGACCAGATGTTAGCAGAAAGAGGGAATGTTGTGCTGTTTTTTTTCCACAACGTACAGGATGGACAGCTGTGCTCTAGTTCTTTGGGATTTTGTTTGTTCACTCTTTCTAAAAAATGTATCTCCCCCAAGCCCTTCTTTTCGCATCCATTTACAGTCTAAAGATTACTTCTGTCACTGGTGTCTTCTGGCTATTATGCTTCTGCACATTGCTCCTCCTTTGTCTCTGCAATCTCCTATCCACTGTATCTTTAAAAAAATCTGTCTTCTTTTACTAACTGTAGTTTTTGGTCCCCTGTTCAAATTTCTTCAGCAGAGAATTTGTTGTGCTTTTCTGCAACACCAGCAGCTGATTCCACAACAAAATTTACCAGCTTTCTGTCATCCTGCTGTGAGCGACAAGGTGAGGAGCAGAGCCTGTGAGAGTAACTTCAAGGGAAGCTGAAAAGCTGCTCAGGGGTGCTGCAAATATTATTTCCATGCTGAAGGCCCAACAGACAGGGCGACTACAGGTGTTCCCAGAGCAGATACTAACAGCAGGTAATACAGAATCTGTGGCTCTTCTGGGGTTAATAAGATGCTTCTGAGGACCAGGGTAGAGGTTCTGTGGGTAGCTGCTGCCTCAGGCATAAGGACTGGCATCCACTGTGCTCGGTGTGAGAGTTAGACACAGAGGCTCAATGTATACAATCTGTCTCCCCCTGTTTATGTTCATGATTCATCTGTGCCTACATACTTTCGTGAACAGTATGCTGCACTATGTTATTAAACACAAAACTGTGTACATAGCTTCTGGGATTTGTATGTACGTCTCATAAGAAGAAAGAAAGGGTTTCAGTGAAATCGTGTCCATATGGCAGGTCAGCATGCATTAGTCTCCACTTTTCTGATGTGCCTGTTCTGAAGAACCATTCAGAGAATTTATCTAGCCAGCACTACAGGAAATTTCCAAGCAGAAGAGGATATATCCACATATGTTTCATTAAGATTTGATGACATTTTCAAAAAGGTAGTGTATCAAAAACCAGAAGGCAATATGATCAAAGTATGTTCTATGTCCAGCATATTGTCAGTAAAGTGGAAAGCTTACAGACATCAATGTATTAAGTGTATTTATAACACATAGAGAAAATGGAAGAGAATTTAATGACTTGATAATCATTTTAGGCAAAAATGAATTATTATGACTGAAAATGAGAAAAATCTTAATATCTTCAGAAGACTTTTGCAACATAGATCTGTAGTTACACTGTCAGAAGTTATTTGGGAAAATTAGGATATTGAATTATTTGTGAGGTCAACACAAGAATGAATAAACAGATCTTGTAAAAAATGTACACATCCCAGAGAAATCGTTATAGCTCATAACACACTGAATTTGGGCACTTCCACTGCCAATAGATCATATGACTAAGGAATGCCTGTCTAACAGAAACATACAGTTAAGAGATGCAGACAGAAAACTAAAACTAGATCAGTTCTCTTGAATTGTTCTCTGCAGTAAATACTGTTCTTTTATTTTTTTTTTTCCTGGATATTTTGATGAGGAATAAATTTGAAAATAAATCTATTCTGGTTTATTTATTTTCAATAGCTGCATAGCTGTCAGGAGATTTAACCCGCATTGTATTTGTATAACCACAAACATTAACCCCATCTCAAGAACTTTCTCCAAATCCATAAATAAATTACATTTATTTAAAGATGTTTTAATAAGGTTTATGTGGGATAGAAGTCAAGCTTAGACACTGCAGATGCCTTTGTGCTGGAAAAAGAACTCTATGACCATTAAAATTATAGTTCTGAAAGTCTGTTTGTAGGCTTTTCTGCATAACTGCTATATTAAAGTTGCTATACTAAACCTTGTTCAGCTCTTTATTGTCAACTAAAAATATCTACTTCGCTTGTAACTCACAAACTATAAGAATAAGGAAATACATTTTCCCTTCTTCCTTTTGTTCATTTTACTTATACAATTTTTCCCATAAGTTGCTAGGAAACCTTAACAACTGGATACTTAAGAAAACAAAGATGTGGCCAAGCCGCAGGGAAGGAGGGCATCTAGTTGCAGTGGAGATATCTCTCTGAGGGAGGAGAATTGGGCAGGTAAAGGCGCGGGGGCAGCTGCTGGTCTCTCGCTCTCGGCATCGGAGGCCGGCTCAAGCTGTTGTTTGCTGTGGGGAGAATTCCCTGTCACCGCCGGAGCCCAGGCCTGTACCGCCTCGGCCTTCCCGGGGGTGAGCCCGTGCTCGTAAGAGCAGCCGTTGGACTGGGACGTTTTTATCACCCACCTCACTAAAAGAGGGACCTATCCCCATCTGCTCGGGTGCCGGGATCCTGAGCTCACTCCTCTGCCCTGCTGGGAGCCGGGTGCCGCTGTCCCGCCCCTGCTGCTTCTTCGGCGCTGCCCCGAGCTTTCGCTGCTCTGTAGCCCCGCACCCCCTGACTGCCGAGACATCCAGCCAGCCCAGCTTGCTGTTTCCGAGAGTCCTGAAGAGCACCGGGACCGGCTGCCCCAGGTGGGTTTGTGCAGCAAAGCCTCTCCTCCATCCTTTCCCGTCTGGGCTGAGCCGCCATTACCGCGTGTGGCCTCAGCCCGCGGCAGAGCGCCCCCTGGCGGCGCGGAGGAACCACCGCCCCCGCCCAGCCCGGCGGGAGCAGCAGCGCCCCCTGCCGGCCATGCCCGGAGCTGCAGCCAGGGGAAGGGTCACTGCGTCCTGTTCCGTTCGGGGCTGATGCCGGAGCTGCTGCTGTGTGTTTGCCTTATTAAAGTAAAGAACTGTTATTCCTATTCTCATGTCTTTGCCTGAGAGCCCCTTAATTTCAAAATTACAATAATTTGGAGGGAGGGGGTTTACATTTTCCAGTCCAAGGGAGGCTCCTGCCTTCCTCAGTAGATGCCTGTGTTTAAGACACTTGCCAATACTTCCTTGAGTATTTTTTTATTTTACTACATATTAATATTTAAAATAAGTTCTTCTAGCTCTGATCTCCTCAGTAAAAGAGAAGGAACTACCAGAGTGTCCAGCAGAGGCCACAAAGATGATGAAAGGTCTGGAGCATCTCTGTTATGAGGACAGCGGGGATTTTTAGTCTGGAGAAGGTGAGACTAAGAGGGGATCTCATCAATACATGCAAATATCTCAAAGGTGGGTGCCAAGAGGATGTGCCAGACTCATTGTTGTGGTGCCAGTGACAGGATGAGGAGCAATGGCAATAAACTGAAACACAAGAAGCTTCACCTCAACATGAGGGACAACTTCACTGAGCTTGGCAGAGCACTGGAACAGACTTCCCAGGGAGGTTGTGGAGTCTCCCTTTCCAGAGACATTCAAAACCCTCCTGGATATGTTCCTGGATCTCCAGAGGATCCTCCCAACCTTAACTATTCTGTGATTTTCTAAAGTCGTTAAGCATTGTGTATTTGATCTAAATGACACCATACAGTCTATCAATATTCATTTCAATGATTTTAAGCTTATTTTTGGAAAACATCAATCTAAAAAAAATAGTGGTTGAAGATTTCAGCGCAATTTCAGAAATTTCTGTTATTGTGAACAATTGCCTTGAGGTCATGTAGGCTATAGTGAAACCAGACACAGTCTAACTTGGGTCACACTTGGTGAGCTGTTCCTTATGATAATCCTGTTGCATTGGTGAAAGAATTTTACAAATATTTTCCTGGTGTTTTATAACCAACATTATTTAATGAAAGGATGACTCTTCCTACACTTAAAACAGTAATAAACATAAGCATTACCTTTATTCAAACAGACAGTTTTGGCTGCAGTATTCATTGTATTGCTTTTTATTCTGTGAATGAAATCCTAAAATGCTTCAGCTTCCACAAAATGCCAGGATTTTTTGTTCTGCTCTAACTGTGATCTGGTGTCATCAAAACCAAAGTTTCAAGTTAGATGTCACTGTGTCTTTCACATTTAATGAGTCTGCTGTAAAATCAAAATATTTTAAAACCCTCAAAGAACAGTTTCTTCAAACAAAAAACAGTAAAGAATAATTAAATAAGGGAAATTTGCTTGATATCCTTTTTTTATTATCCTTGATTTTCCCTACTCAATCTGCATAGCACCAGTCTCAGACTCTTCTAGACTCCTTCTGAAGTCTTCTTGCTACTTTTTCTCCACTGTAAAATGTAATTTCATGAGTGTCAAGGTCTTACTTGTGACTGTAACTGACTCTCCTGTCTCCAACATCCTCTACCTTGAGTATGCTCAGTAAGTCCCTCAGGGAAAGAAATGGGTCCCTTTCTACTCCCTTTTTAGCTCTTTTTTAACTGTTTTATTAAGATAAACATAATTATAAATGCATAATAAAGTAAATCAGCTGGTACTATCACAAAACCAAAACTCTAGAAGATACATTTCTTTGTTGGTTAGCAGCCATAAAAGAAAGCAGGATGCAGTCAGTATCTGGGCAGCCTTTGAGCACGTGGTGCATGTTCTTATCACTGTGTGTGCCAATACAGATTGAATAAGGAGGGATCTTTGGAAGCATCTTGTCTTTCAGAAGTACTCTGAGCTTCTCTTGCACTCTGGGCTGTCTTCTGGGTGTCAGTGCAACCTGATTTACTCAGAACACTAGTGAGACATGCTAAAAGAACTCAGTTTCCAAGCACAAGGCATATTTTAGAGGCATTATTTTCAAACCTCCACAGCTCAACCAAATCAAAACCAGTTTTTCCTGGAACACTCAAATGCACTGTTCTGAATAAGGTATAAGTATCTGCTAATTTCTAATTTTCTAGGTTCAGCTGATTCATCAGTACAGTTTTTCAGCGAGTAGTCATAAGGCAATTTATAACAGAAGTCAATTTCAGTCTACTTATATTCCAGAGAACTAAATTAATACAAACACTGCAGAAAAAAATAAACAAACTGCAGGTTTAGTCTAGGCTTGAAAAATTTTAATCGCCAAGGCAAAAATTTTAGGGAAGTATTAATGGAGAGGGGAAAAATATTTTTGAAAGCACTATTTAGGAACCTAATGTAAGAATATCATCTGTATCCAACATTAATTAGTTTGAAAACCAGTTACTTCAGTCAAACTATTTTTCTGGCACGCTAAAATGTATTGAAGTGTTGATAATAACAAAATTTGAAGTGGTTTTCTGACTAAAGAGTTTACAAAGGATTAATTGTAGTAATTCTACAAATACAAAACAGTTGTTTAAGCTTTTCAATTCATAAACCCAAACTTGTTCATTATAAACATTATTCCATGTTGGTACATCAGTGATATGTATGTCTGCCTAACAGTATATATGATAATATATATATGGCTGACTGACAAAATGGAAAAAAGTCTTACTTCTTCACAAAAATTCCTACACATAGGAATAGTAAAGTAGAGAAAAATTGTACTTGGATTTGCTCCTGGATATATTATGTCTCAACTTCCTTTCCTCTAGAAAATCAGGATAGAAAGCAAAGTAATTGTTCATGGGTTGGTCTTGGGTAGCTTCTAGACCAAACCCAGACAACCTTTTAACCTTCACAACCAAGATGAGATAGAAAATAAGATGGGAAAGCTAATAGGTTGACACGGACATCACTTACCAGTTGTCATCACACATTTGACTTGGGTAAAATTAATTTACTTTATTGACAAATAAAATCAATTTGGATTATAAGAATCAAAGACAAATATACATTTATGTTTGGAAGACAGGAAAGTTATTTTCTGAAAACACACATGAAATTAGATTCTATTTGTCCTGAATGAAAATCTTAGCTATGTATTTGATAACATCAGTAATCTCCCAGCTTGAAAAGCATATTTTTTTGCTTCAAAGTGTTCTGGAGATGCTTGTATGCTCCCCTTTTAGAAGCTGTCTTTGAAAAGAGCCATTCATTGGTCACCTTGGAAAATTTCTGAAAGTTTAAGGAAGGCACCCTTTCTCAAGAGTATTTTTACCAGGGAAATTGCAAGCACTTCAAGAACATGTGTGAGTATATTTTAGGTAGAACAATAGCCATCCCATAAATCCCTCTGAGATAAGGAGAAAAAGAAGCAGGTCTATCTCCATATACAGGAAACACAAACCACCATCTCATTCTTCTTGAGATGGCAGTGAAGTAGAAACAACCTCACAGAATGACAATTGAATTATATCCATTGAATGCAAATGACTCATTGGTGTCAGAACGATCTAAGAATGTTTCAAGGAACCTAAGGATGCGTGTGTACAGGATGGACCTTTCTCCTCTTGCTCTGCATGTAATCACTAGCCTTATGTATGTTCTGTCTGGAAATAGAAATTTCTTCCTTCTGGCTGCTGTAAAAACAATGTTGGAACTCTGCTTTCCCCTGAGATTCAGGAAATGGTAACAAACCTTTTCTGCTTGCTCTGAGGGACTCATATTTGAAGCAAGAGACAAGAGAGCTTTGAAAGCTGTTCCCAACTCACTGCTATTGGTCTCTGGCCTGGTACCAATGAAGGCCGTCTTTCTGTGACTGGATCAACTATCTTGGCATGGATTTTTGCCTTTGTGCCAGCTGGGAGTCACATTTCACTGTGCCTTGCACTTCATCTACACACTGGCAGAAGCCAGATTTCCCTGCAGGCTGCTTAACCACCTTGGCATGGCTTTTGTCCAAATGCTGGCTGGGAGCTGGTTCCTCTGTGGCCTTCTCAATTCTCTTGGCATGAGACAATTGCTCAGACACCAACTGAGAGCTCAGTTCCTGCAGCCTGCTGTTTCCATCTGCTGGTTCTGAGTGGCAACAAAAAAAGAGGGGCTATCCTTCAAACCACCTCAGATTTTTTTCTTTGGAATTTTCTGAGAGGAAATAAAACCAGTCCTCAGAGATAAAGAAACATTAGGTTAAACATTCTGTGAAACCTCTGTTCCAAAAAGAAATTGGAAGTTCAGCCCCTGCGTGTCTCAGTCAGTTCCACCTGGGCAATCAAACTACATCTGGCTGTAATTAATCTGCGAAAAAAAAAAAAAATGAAGGGTTGCCCTGTGGGATGCATCCACTTAGAAAATCCACAGTGATTTCTGTATGATATGCCTTTTACTTACAGATGTGTTCTAGGCTCTTGATCTTCAGTCCTGATCTCAGAATCTCTTTCCTTCATGCTTTTTGCAATCGCTGACTGGTTTGCTTGACTTCTACTAATTTCCTGATTCTTCAGTTCAATAACATTCTTAGATTCTGGACTATTGGAGAGTTATTTTTCCAGACTAGTAGAAAAAATATTTCCTTTTTTGCTTCACTATAAATAGGTCTGTCTAGTTTTTATTCAGCCTTAAGTGCTGAGTACGAATGTCCCTGTCTTAAGCTACATTCCCATGAAAGGATATTCTCTGGATACATAGAAAACTGGACATCACTTCCTGACAAATGTTGTTTAGTTTAGATTCTGTGTGAAGATCTCTCTCTATCTGCATGGAAATTGAAAATATTTATCTCTAACAAACTGGAACAAGGCTGAGAGAATTCACTGTTTTTGAAGCTTAATGCACCAACGTATCTGCAGTTTTACTAAATCCAAATGATGAAGAGTCCTGAATCAGACATGAGAAATCGTGACACTTCTTCTAAAAACTTATGACTAATAAGTGTTTATAAAAGCTGCATATCTCAATGTCCTTGGCATTTGGGAGGTGGGGATGTGGTGGGGGAGGAAGAAAAGTAAAGGGAATGCTGATTATTGGGAAAAAGCTTTACAACCTCCTTACTGGAAATCTTAGTAGGCAGATTGGAACATCACTACCACTCTCATACACCACCTAATAATACCCCATAAATGTGTTCAAACTTTTCTTACTTCTGTACTTAATTTTGACTTTGAGTAAGCATTTTGAAAATGTCTGAAGGGTAAAAGGAAGACACTAGACAATTCTAAAAAAATTATATTCCCTTGATTAACTTGTTAGGTCACATAGTCTTTGCCCATTGCTTGGCTTGTTTGATAGGAAGACACTGGTCTGCCTATTACATATTTTATAATTAAATAATAACTTTTTCCTAATAACTTTGAATGCATAAGAGCTACATATGGAGAGATAGTCACTTCCAAATGTACTTACAGTCTCTTGGCCCACAAGCCCAAAAGGTGAGTTCCTGACTTCATTTAAAGTTTTTTAATTTTTCCAGATTTCTTACAACAACCAGTCTGTTTAAGTACAAGGGCAGTGGCCTCTCTAGTTTCCTTCTGGACACAGTTGGAAACCCTGATAAAGCTGAGATAGTTTGACAGCAAAAGTCTTCCCCAAAAGAAACCAAGACCCCACAATAAATGGAAGGCAAAACAAAACCAAAATCCAATTAGAATAAAAGTCCTTCCCCAGGCTGTATTATTTTTACTGAACATCTCTTACAGGGCTACTTGAACAAAATGCATAATTTTATTTTTGCTCTTGCAGTGATGCTTTGCCACTCTTTCCTTCCAGTTCCCTACATGTCAGCCTCTACAGAATGCAGTTTTATTAAGATGGCTACAGAGACAGGTCAAAACAGCTTGCTTTTTGCTTTTGTGTTAATGGGTTCCTTCCACACATATTTTCACAGTTTTTCTAAAATGCTAAATTGTGTCATAATTCTGTTGAATTCTGAAATCATTCTGTTTTGAAGTGTAAAGATATGTGTAAATGCACTGTAAAAACTGACAAAAGTAGTACTTTGAAGGAAAAATAGAACATATTATTCTAAAATCACATTTTTAAAACATTCAACCAGGTTCTGACTTTTGGGATAGGTATATTCTGAAATATATATTCATCATTTAAATAAATGATATAGTGTATACAGAAAAGAGTACACTGAAAATACAATAGAAATAGCATAGTTTGACTGTCACTAGCGATCATTAATTCTGAAGGCACTTGACTGTCATGCTAGTACCAGTATGCTTTGCTATGTATAAATATAAGTAAGGGAACATTTGTAATTTTTTTTTTTTTTTTCAAAATCAATAATAAACAGAAACAAAGGAGAAAAACAACAGGTATTTCTGGTTAACATACAGAGACTTCCTCCATGTGCTTGGAAAGAGCATCTTTCTGAGTTGCAAACTCCTAGAGATCACAGCCCCTAAGAAGGAGCAGGCTGGACCCCTCTCCCCAAGGAGAGGGCACTAATCTGTGATGCCTGGAGGAGCCTGGACAGAGGAACAGGGCACCAGAACAGGAAGACTTCCAAAACATGCAAAGTCTTGGACATTGCCAAAGACAAAAACATCCAGCTCCCTACAAAAGGCTGCACTAGAGACAACTGAACAATTACTGAAACAACCCTCGACGTCACAGCCACTGCCAAACTACCTGTGGCAGGCAGCCTTCCTCCACCTTACTTTAGTAAGTATTTTTATAATTCTTAGTGGTAATCATGCCAGGATTAGTCCCTCAATATTTTAACTAGAAGAAACTAATTTCTTTCATTCTCTCATGTCTTGTTAAAATATTAACTTTTGGGGATTTAGGGAACCTCTCACAGATAATTTCCATAATACCTCTTGCTGGGATGGACCACATTAAAACTAATTTCTCTTTATGCTGCTATAAATCAACTTGCAAATGCAATTTAATGTTAAATTTTTAACCTTTTTAAAATACTCATGAGCCAATCATTTTAGATTAGCCAGCAGCACTTAAACAATCATTCTTCTTTCATTTATTACATTTTCCAATACAACAATACCTAAGGAGAAAAGAAGCACTATATTTATAGGTATACAAAAAGAGGTGTAATAGGAACCATTGAAATGTCTCATTCCAGCATCAGTGTTTTACAAAGTATTAAAAGTTATTGTTGTTTTTATTGCAAATAAATATAAAATTGTAGAAACCTTAAAAATAGTGTTTATAAAAGAACATGGATCACACATAGGTTTTTATTTCCATTGTTTTTTTCATACCTTTCTACAAAACTATGAGAAGAACTACATATATACTATGGGAAAACAAATATATCACTGTTTTCTAGGGAAACATCTGTCCCCTTTAACATGTCTATTGCTTTTTAGCAATCCAATCTTATGTTTATAGTGTTTTAATTAATAGAGAGCAATTAATGTCTTTAGAACTTTTTACATGTTATTGATTTTTAAAATATTTATTTACTACTTTTCTTACTGAGTATAAAATTTTAATGAAAATTCATCTGCCATGAATCTCCATTTTACTTGGTAGGAGAAGAAAAAAGTAATTGGAATTATAAAAAAACCCCTTGAGTTTGAATAGAAAAGCCCCCCCCATCTGTGGAATAGCTGTGCCAAAGCAATTTTTTCTGTGAGTAAAATGTTTAAAATCCCAGTAGGCCTCAAGTTCTTAAATGAAATTTAAGTTTCACAAAGACCTTTCCATGTTCTCAGGTGGGGGTGATTTCCAAATATATATATAGCTACTGTCAGATTAAGTTCTTAATGACTGAATTTTTCAGAAAGACTGCTAGGAATATCTTCAATGACATTCAGCAAATGCTTGTTAAGGAGATCCTTCAGATTCGGATCTAGCTATAAACTTTTTATACATGATCCTCAGTGCCCTAAGGGGATTCTTTGTGAGGTCAGAGTCTTAGCCAAAGTTATTTGAATACTTTCAAATTATATGCATTAAGTAGTAACTTGAAAACTTGACTACTTAAAGTAAGTGCTGTCAATTTTTATCTTAAATAATGGCCTATGATGTTCACATAGCTATTTTGCAACCAGTATTACATTAAAGCTGTGAAGTGTTCTTCACAAAGTCACATTTCATTCTAATTTGAGGCTCCTACTGTGAGCAGAATTGTTTGTTCACACTCTATTTATTTCCATAGTATTTGTAATAAACTAATTTCACTATCAGAACAGTCCAAGGTATCCAGTGATATGCCCTTTGGAATATAATTTTCCAATCATAAGAGGAAAGACCTGATTTTTAAAAAAAAATAATTAAATCTAGATCAAGTTTAGATCTAGTCCCTCCCAAGTTAGGAATAGCATTTTCAATTTGATTAACAAATTTTCAGAAGTTATCTCTTTGTCTGCTAATACATTTATTATGTTTGCATGTATATTTTTATTCTGAAAAGATGTGCATATTTCAGTATATTTTCACTGATATGACCAGTTTACTAAAGATGATCACAGAAGATATTTTAGTGATGTGCAGAGTTGGCTCAGTCATTAAAGAGGGCCTACAAGAAAGATGGAGAGAGACTTTTGACAAGGGAATGTAGTAATAGGACAGGGGGTAATGGTTACAAACTGAAAGAGAGTAGGTTTAGATTTTATGTATTGGGTAGAAATTCTTTATGGTGAGGGTGGCAAACACTGAAACAGAAAAGCTGCCCAGAAAAGCTGGGGATGCCCCATCCCTGGAAGTGTTCAAGGCCAAGCAGGATGGGGCTCTGAACAATCTCTTCTAATGAGAGATATCTCTGCCCATGGGAGGAGGGTCAGAACTAGATTTGGAGGGTGCTTTCCTACACAAACCATTCTATAATTCTATTCCATGATTCTGTGATTTATATATACTTATATATACTTATATATGTGATTTTATATACTTAACCAGTTGAGAAACAAAAGAATAAAGCTACTTATTTTGTCTTGTATATGCAATGAAGCCTACAAAAAGAAATAACCCTTCCTATTCATGAAGTTCTTTTGCACTTCTGATTTAATTTTATGACTTTCAGTTTATGTGTACTCTCAGATTATTATACTGTTCTCTCTCAAAAGACTTCACTGACTGATCTTACTTTATTTCAGTCCCATAAATTGACTCAGTACTATGCTTGTTTCATTCAGTAATCCATGTCAAGTTCTTGGTTGAGAAAGTTCTTAGCCTCAATTTCTGTTTCTCTGTGCTGATTAGAATCTGGGTTTATTTTATGCAAGCTCATATACCATAGCAGACAGACAGTCAAGTCCACTTCCAGATCTGGAATCTCCTCCATGCCTGGAGACTGACAGAAGCTGTTGATGAACACATTAAGGACTTTTATTTCCTTTAGAGCTCCTCACTCAAAGTGTCATCTTGTACATGAGGGTTAAGCATAAACCCAAAATATTTCTTCTAGCAAACTTTACTAATATAATAATTAAAAAAAGGCTGTTTAGCTCCTGCATTATAAAGGCAGGCATTCTAAATAACACAGTAGAAAGATATCTAATACTTGTAATGACATGTCTGCGTCAACTTTTAAACTTTTATCCACTGAATATATTTTGAGCTCTGAAGTGCATGTTTGTCTTAATTTTGTCTTTTGAACATTTCTCAAGAAAATGTACAGAAGATACATGGCACAGAGACCTTGAATTTCAACAGAAGAGCACTTTTAACATAGTTGATGGTGATGTCTATGAACTAAAAAAAGGAGTTATGTAACTGACAGGAAATTTAGGGAACAAGAACAAGGAAAGCACTGTGAATGTTCTTTAGGAAAATGAAACTGAAGTGTCATATCCTTTCATTTAGTAAAGTTTTATTCTATTAAATTTAATTATTTTTTCTTCAAGTTTTGATGAAAATGAGTTTGCTAAGAAGCTCTTTCTGATTTCAGGTGTAAATATGGAGTAACTAATTTACACTGATGACGTCTCCTTTATTTCCTGGACTGAAATAGAAACAGTTACAGACTAATTTTAATGTTTTTTGATTATTAAAATAAGGAAACATATTGTTACAAAAGAGACAAAACTCAGATGTCATCTTCTAGTGTCAAGTCAATATCTGTACTAAATTATGAGAAAGTTATGAGAAATTAGATTTATGCCATCCTTTTAAATCCCTAATTCCTCCCCAGCAGACCTGCACTCAAGATTGCTTTGGAGTCATGAATCCATGTTTATGGCTCTTACAGAACGAATTAATCTGACATTAATATTAAGAGATAAGTGATTATTCTTTGTGTTGTAGGTTCTAAAGGTTTGTTGTTGATGGCAACAAAGCTCTTCTTACACTGATACTGCTTTTGATATCAGTGACTGAGTGCCTGTTTACTTTAGTGGGTCAAAGGGCATTTACTGCTTGTGTAAATGCTATTTTAACTGTAGGACTCACTACCTGTATCTATGCGGCATTTTGGTATGAACTCACTGGGTGATGATAACCAGATTACACCTTTCACATGTTAATGCAAGTGGCCATACCAAATATGTGGCCAATATCCCCTCACACACACCCAAGGACCTATCCAGCATATCTCTATCAAAAAACAGTCTTTCATCTCTCTACTAAATTTCCTGCACAGCAATGCTGCCTAGTGCTGCACCAGGGACTTCAAAATAGGTCTGTTAGCAGAATTCATTCATCTATATCTATCACAAGAAATAAAATAAATATAATAGGTTTTTTTATTATATCCTTGACAATAATGGAAATAGAGACTATCCTAATAGCAAAGCTGCTTCTCTCTTCCTCTCAGGAGATGGCCTAGATTATCGCTTTTGTCTAGGCCAGTCTCCCCTTAGTTGAGAAAACCAGCACTGAGGGATCATTATAGACGGTCATCCTCAGCTGGTGCTAAGAGAGATGAACATGAAAAATCAGCCTCAATGGGGGACCTTCTTCAGAGCTTGTAAGGCTTTAAAACTCCCCCTCACTGGTTCATTTTTGTTTACTCAATTTTATCATGAGCAAAGAGATTCTAAACACAGAATATAAATAACTGAAACTTTTTTTTTTTAGGGTTTTATTGACTAGTAAACAGGGTATTATAATACTTTAGATCTAAGTTTTTCTATATGGTCATAATGTGGCAAAAGATATGGAACTAAAATTCCAAGTTGTAGGTGTGAAAACAATTTTTTTCAGTAGTTGTAATTCTGGTGTAGGTAATGATGAATGATGTACCTCTATACACATCCAGAAAATGTGAACCCTGTCACAGGTCCAAGAATTAGACAACAAGTTATTGGCACAGATGTAATGCAAATATCTGGTTTGAGAAAATGGACATGGCTTGGAGATTGACCAGCTGCTAGCGACCTTCACAAATAAGTATTTGACTGATGGTTGCAGAAACTCTTGACATGAAATTTTGGACAGTTCTCAAGATTCCCCCAGACAGCTCCTGCTCTGACTAATCTAATTTATGTGTTGATTAACACCCTGTGTAGGAACTCCCAGAGATTCACAGGTAGTTTCTGCTGCACAAATTGTACATAGATAATTGCAAATAGAAATCATTCCCAAAGATGAAGAAATTGCAAATTTCTAAATTGTTTTAAAGATTTTTGTGAGATTTTTTTTTCTGCAGTTAAAACATCTAATCACACATGCAGGGCAGTTACATTGTAGAACAGCTGGTTTATAAAACTTGAGTAGAACGGTGGTTTGGAGAGCCTCGATCAATCCAGCTGAAGATGTCACAAGAACCCTTGCAATGGTGGCTCCCATGACTGTCCCAACAGCAACTGACCATCCTGTCTGGGAGATCTGACCCTTCCTATAATTACTCTCTGCCAACAGCAGAGTAATAATTCCTTTGGAGGAAGCACTCTGTTGTTGTCTGTGCAAGAGTAGGTATGGGGCTGTGTTTTTTTCAGATGGGCTCTCCAAACAGGTGGCCATACACTGCTCAGCACCTCTGTCAGCAGGGAAATGACTCTGACCCTCTACACCCTCCTGAGTCTTGCATGTTGTATCATGAACAGTGCCTACCTACCATAGGTATAAAATATATGCCACCTACACAAAACTTCCCAGCCCTAAACTGCAGACAGTCAAGTAATTTTGTCTGTGGACAGGACATGAATTACGTTTGCATAGGCATGCCTCACTGCCGTTAGTCACACAGCTCTCCACCAAGAAGTTTAAGGCACTAAGGGTGCTTAATCAAAAATTAATATTCTATATGTGACAATGGCATTTTCAAATGCCTGAAGGGGATAGATTTTTTCACCGTGTTTTAAGGAAAAATGGAATTGAAGCTTAATTCCTGTCATGTGGCAATTAAGTGTGCTTTCAATTAGCTATGAGCTACTGCATTGTCAGGTACAGCCTGAACAGTATCCCAAATGCCTTTGGAAGCATTGTGTCATGCTGTAGCCTGCAGCAGGGTGTTGTGCAGGGCTGACAGGAAGCAATCCTAACTGCAGATTACTTTCAGTTTGCCTAACATTATCATAGGCATGAAGTTTTTCTTCTGTGATGAGATGATAAAACATTGGCTAAAAAATATCTTTGTACTCATGTTTCTGGCCACAGTTAGAAACACTGCTCCCTTTTGCTATTCCATGTGCAATTTCCATCCTTTAAGCACCCACTAAAGAAGATTGAAGGCCCCACTGCAAGAGCATGTGGCATTCCAAGGTCTAGTGTCAGGCATGCCTAACAGGATAACTCTTATGGCAAGGAAGTTCTCCTCTTATTCAAACAAACAAAAAAACAACAATAAAAAACCACACTATGGTAGATTTCCCAGAATGTAGCTTTCATGAGGCCTATCTCTGGTGGAGATACACTTTGTGTTACCAGTAGTGTCATTCTAACATGTCCTCCAGGCACTCCTCTAAAGGTGGCTGTAACAATGTGCCAAGGAGCTGGGAATCCTTAAGGAGTCTGAATACTTCAAACATGTTTATCCAAACAGAGACGAAATTTACACTGCTCACATAAGCAAAGTCATCATGCTCATGTTTATGGGTCACTTGGGTCTAAAGTCACATTACAGGCAGCAATGTGCCCCTGATCCTTTGTATCTCATGGGTGATATGCAACTGGCTGCCTTTCTCTCAGGCAAGTTTTAGTCTGAGGGGAAAATATTTTTTCCACAGTAGGCTTGTCTAAGATTGGCTTCTTTCTAACAAAAATCTTTGGAGAGCTTAAAAAAACAACTATCTCATCTTCCAGAAGTTATCAGATTCAGATGGGGTTAACAGCATAGAGCAGGCACAGTAATATAAACCCAGGGGAGACTCACAGTTCAGAAGTAAATGGCTATATTGGCAAATCTACGCATGACTGCAAGATGAGCTAATCCCTCACTAAAGGCCTATATCAGTCTCCTTCCCTGCCCCACACCAGATGGTACCAGCAGTGCTCTTGAGATCTTTGCCCAGAAAAAAAGGAGCTGGTCTGCCTTCACTGTGTGAAAAACAGCATGCCTGCAGTGGTTCTATATTTTGTCTCCATATTCTCTTTTATATTGTGAGTACCTCAAGCATAACAAATTAGTAATGAATTTAATTCTCCTGAAAGTGGAGTGGACATTTCAGTATTGGCTTGCTGGCTATTCCAGCTGTGCCATCATGTTCTTCTTGATTGAATTTAAATGTAAACTGAAGGGACTACTGAAATCATGAGAAGCTGCTCATGGAAGCCTAGACTAGCTGGTGTTGCTGCTACATGTTACCTTAGCAATCAGACCCCGTGACAAACAGTTCTGCATCTGATGGTTTGCAAAGACTGCTACACTGATATCTCTATTAGAGCTATTGCCACCTCTGTCACTGTTTTTCCCCAAATAGGGTTAATGCTGGAGGCTCAGAAGAGAGAATTTCTTCTGAGACTTTCACCTTACTGCAAAGTGTTAAACTCTACTGATCCATGCCTCTTGATTGCCAGAGCCTGCTTTACTGCACCAAGGAGCATTTCAATGCAACCATGAGACACGTCCCTTGTCACCAGGGAATTCCCAATTAACCTGTTTCAGCAACTCTTACAAAAAAGCTATATGCAGTCGATAGATTTTATCCTAATTAGAGGTGTCTTGACTGTTCCTGCAATTAGTGTTATACCTGCTGAACATGAACTGAGGCTTGGAAGTTATAACTGCACCAATAAATTTACATCTGTAAAGTGCATATCAGCTGTTGGTGGAAGGGAGGCACCTTTCAGAACACAACTTACTGGTTTGGACAAAGTGATTCTGTATGAAGCAAGAATACGGTCTAGAGGGTGACCTGTCTGTCACATTCCTAAGGTCTGCTTTTCTATCTACTAACTAACAATCAGCACTTCAGCAGGAAGGGCAGAGAGACACAAGTAATTCAAGCAGGCCTCTCAGAAGGTGTGAGAGCTTTTATAAATGAAGTCCATTTCAGATACAGAAAATGCCACAGATTTGAAGTAGGATATTTTTGTGATTGTTTTTAATTGACATTCAAAGGTACATATATACATTCAGTTCTGACACATTTATCTTCTTTTTTTGAATTATTCCTTTCTTCCCCTCCATCCCCTCCCCCAAACACCAAGTGCTATAATTTTTTTTTGTACAAGATTTTACAAGGAAAAGGAAAAAAAATCTGATGTTCAGAAAATACTCAGCTGAAGATCTCCAGGAACATAGTCTGTTTAAATGTGCCCTTGATATGAGAAACATTTTCCCAGAACAAAAAGGCACCACTCAATATTTGAAGGCCACCATCTCTATAAATAAGAGGCGAAGGAGGGGGTTAAGCAATAAAACTTTTGCGCACACAGTAAGGCAACAGGAGAGAAGAGGCAAGGAGAATCAGAGTGTCCACAGTTTCTTGAAGTTACAGTAAATGTCTGTGAGCAAGTAGGAAGATGCAGTGATGTTAATAAATGCTGTAACAATATCTTTGGTGAATACAGGGCTCTTTATCCTGATGATAATCAGGTTGCCATATTTTTCTCCACTTAGCTATCTGATCATGTTGTATAAAAGCAATATCTTTTTTTAATCTTCACTAGTTAAAATCCTGTTGGTTTAAAGACATCAGAAGTTGTTAAAACCAATCTTTTTTTTTTTTTTCCTAAATAAAATAATCATTGTATGATTCAGAATTCCTAAAGTTCTTTGAAGAATAAGAGCACTATATTTTTTAAAGGAATTAATACCTCTTCCTATATAGTGAAAATAGTTGTTTTTTCCCTTGACAGTCTGTATTCTGACAGCAGACCCTCAGTCTACCATCACCTCCTCACAAAGTCCCTATTCTCAGGCCATTCTTCGCTCAGTTCAGATCCTCATCTGTGCTCTGCCACTTATCTTAGGCCTAGGTGCACAAGAGAATTCAAGACCTAAAATATATTTGGTGGTGAATGGAACTGGACATCTAAGAAGGTGCAAAATGATCTAAAGTTAATTAGCAGCTGTTCACATCAATTTGAAAATTTTAACAAAAACTTTTCCATCTCTATTTGTGCTTCAATACAATCATGCTCACCTGTTTTTATTCATATTCCAATGGTTAAAATAATGATAATTAAAAATGCTGATAAGTTAATGACTAATTATTTCTAGAAAACCTTATAGTTAGCCATCAATGAAAAGGAACTAGGATGGGAACTGTGGGAAAGTCTGTGTAGAAAATTTATCACCAGTATTTTCATTATTTAGGAAAACATTCTACATACAAAATCTGATTATTATTTATGAATCTATCATTCATCCATTTCTTGTCTACTGTTTAAACAAGATAACTTTAATATATAGCTTTCTAAGCCATTGAATACAAGGAAATTTTTCAGCTTAATCCACAGTAAATTTTTAAAAGGCAAACTGACTCAATTTTCATATATAAATCTCTGTGCTTTAGGAAGTACCTTCCTTTATTCTGGCCTAAAATATTTTTTATTGTTTCTAGATGGTCCATACTCACTGATTCAAAATATCTAAAGGAAAAACCTGGAGCCTTCTTAATGTTTTTTTGCTTCATTACTTAGGACACCTGTAATTTATGAGAATGAGTAAATTAGTCCTAAAACTTACTCTGTTAAATTTTTATCTTTTGCAGGGATGGGACAGTGAATTTTGCTGCAGTGCATGGCCTTGCACAAAATCATGGTTACTACTGACATCCTGGAAATAATTTTGATAGTCTACTTTGCTCTGTATTCCTATCCCCTCTTTGGCCAAATACATAATTTGGAACAGGTTCCATTTGAGATTACTTCCAATGTGATTTTTCTTTTCCAAAAATTTGAAGCACCCTATGGAAATATGTTGTTTCTATGAATACATTTGCCAGAGAACTCCTTTTCTAAATTATTTCTGGGAAGTGAATAAATGAGGAAAAAAGGTCAATAGAACTAAATCTGTTTTACAACTGAGATGTATGTTTATCAGAAAATATTGCAGCATTTTTACAGATACAGTAATTAACAACATTTAATAATACTAATAGTTTCTGCATTTACTCTGTTGACTGAAATGAACTAAAAAAGGTATTATGTAATTATTTGCCTTATTGCAGAACATCTGCTAGAATACCAGAAACAACTGAGTAAACCAGGGACAGAATTTGTGGCTAATGGGATGGAGTCAGAGGCACGGTCAACTCTGAGACTGTCTCTTGCTCCACAGTGGGGGATAACACCCCTCATTATAAACCATCTCCTGACAATGTGCTTCCGTACAAATTCCATCAGTGTTTCCACCTATTTACTCTGGTCTGTGGAGGAACATGAGTTTATTTTCATTTGACAGCAGATCTTGAAAAAGAAGACCTTTAAAAAAATAGAGCAATAAGGATTTATTAAGTAATCAGTTTGAACAACCATGGATGAGCAATGATCCCTGCAATACAGATCTCCTAATTTTATACTTTTGATTGTAGTTCCAACCTGACTTTACGTCTGAGCAAAAGTAATCATTGAGAATATGAAAGAGTTCATTCAAATCATTCAGTTCTTCTGGAAAAATCAAACCATCAGGATCATACTTCTCAAATCAATAATGAGCTGAACTTCTCTGCCATTGTCTACACAATGGCCTTTTATTTTCTTGCAAGATACCTGTAATTCTCAAAAGCTGCTGCTATGCATTATCTTTTCTTGCTGATCAAAATACATACTGTACAGCATTTGCAGCTTTCAAAGATCAGGTCCCATTATAAAGGACTTTTTCCACTTTGTTCAACACATGACAGCATTTATTAAATCACAAAACAGCATTGTTAAAATAATATTAAGGGTATAAATACAAATGGAAAAACCCCATGAAATAGTGAATTTTTTTCCTTTCTGCATTATTCTTAACACACTAAGGTTTAAAAGTAATGCAGTCTTTAGGCACATAATGAGTTATTTCCTGTGCTAGACAGTAGCTATTATTACTTCAGGGATGTAGTAAGGGACTGAAATTATTTCACAGTATAACAGAAGTGTCAGTTGGAATCTCCTGCCTCAACCTGGGCTATCGCCAGCAGTGCACAGGGGCAGCTTTATCTGTGTCTGGCAGAGTCTTCAAGATGCCCAGGAGAGAGATTTCACAGCCTCTCTGTGCAACTTATAACAGTGAAGTACTGCCTACCTTGTGACTTTTTCCCCCCTCAATATCCAATCTTAGTTTTTCAAGCTGCAGATTGTTACCACTGTAACAATTATGTTGTTGAACATTGCTGCAAAGAGTTTGGCACTGTGATCATTTGAAAAAATCCAAACTAAACAAACCCCAACCAACCAAAAAGCAACCCTGATATATCTGCTCAGACAGCACAGAGTGAGCATGACCCTGAATAGGGGCACAAAAGTATGCTCTAGTGCTTTATATGTTGGCATGTCCTTTTTTTGGTGGGCAGAACAGGAAAGAATCCCTGAGAATTCAATCTTGTTCGGCTTTTCTTTCCCCAGAAAATTGTGAATTATTACTCAAAAGTAAGCACATTTATGACAGTTTAGTTAGGGAACTCACAACACTTAAAGTTTTCAAAAGATAAACATCAATTACTAAATAATAACAGTACTGTTGCGATGCAGGGCATTAATAATGAGAGATGTTAAAAAATGATTCTGGAGTAAGAAGGTCTTCAAGCAAACATAAGACTTGGTCTCTACTTAAAAAGAATATTTATTTATGTATTAGATATAATAATACCATATTTAAAGGAACATTAAAAATGCCTGAAATTCCTTTTGAGCCTCGAGGAGAATGAAATGTATTGTATAAGCTAAAATCTAGCATTACTAGATATTCCTTGTGTTAAAAGTGAATATTTAACATCCTTGCATTTCTTCTCGTTTTTCTGTTAAACAGTTCAGAAATCTAATTTAACACACAAGTTCCAAGTAATAAAGAGAAAAAATATGCACTTGCCTATTTTTAGCTATGAAACAGACTATTTCATTTGTGAATAAACTGCAGCACACTAAAGCAAGTTATAAATTCCTTAAGAACTTGATAATTTAAAGGAAACTAACTGCAGAAGATGAGACCTATGCAAATGTCTTAGCTGGAATACAATACCAGTAGCATAGTGCTGAAATCTGTAGAGATCACAACAGAAAACATGAAGTGTGAAAGGAAGCCTTTGGGACTTGCAAAACAATATGTTAAAATATTCTGAAGTTATAAATAGCACCCCAGTTTATTGAAAGGGGACTCCAGAGATTGTAGAGGAGGATGAATCAACATTGTTGGCCTCTTTTCCAAAATCTGCTAGCCTGCTCTATTGGAAAGCACAATACTCCTTCATTAATAATTTTTTTATAGCTATAATGCTTTATACATAGAGAGGGAAATGAAAGGTGTAGAAATTCAAACACATAAGTATCTATATAAAGTAAAGGTCAGATGGAAAACTCAGTTATTATAGTTGAACTTCACATATTTGTTAGTTTATAAATACATTTATCAAATATAGGTGTGAATCTGGAGAATTAATCTGGATGATGGATGTAAGGCCGCAAAACTCATGCAACAAGGCTCTTTTAAAAGAGCTTACAGTTGTTCATGTACTCTTAGATGCATAGACAAATACTGACAAGATATTCTCAAGAGGTCAAAACAACAACAAAAAAATACATCACTGTCAGCGTTAGAAAATCAGAGCACTTTGTAAAAAGGTTTGCCATTACATTCAATCAGCATAAAACATTCTACAAAGCATTAACTTAACACATTCAACCTCACAAACTCCAAGCCCAGGGAATTTTAAATTACCTAAAAATTCAGAGAAGAAGAAACAGAAAAAAACAAACACAGCTACAATTCCCATTTCCAATGGTGTTCAGCTGACACAAATTCCAAAAGGAGGTCGGATCAAGACGTGCTTGCATTGTTTTCTGCTTTAAATACCCTTGGCCCTGCTGGGCCCTTCCCCCATGTGGGGCTTCTGGTCATTTGGCCACTCAGGAGCTGGGTTAGAGGTTCCTGGGCCGAATGTGGAGCATTGCCTATGGTACGCCAGGGATTGGCAGCCACTCCAGGCTGGGATACTGGCCCTGGGGCTGGGGTGCACAGGGCAGGGCACTGCCTGGCCAGGGCAAGGCCTGACCTGCACCTTCCCCTACACGTTAAATGTTTAGAGCCAGCAATTCTTCCAGTCTCTCACCATGGAAGAGGTAATCCTACAGTGGAAAAAGTAAACCCCCATCGCCCTGTGCAAGAACCATCAAGAACTCTTTTTTGAGATTCCTTAGAAAAGCACAAAATGGAGTCACTTTTTGGTGACTGTGTAACTAGGACATTTTACAAAGTGTGATTAAAACTGCACAAAGACTTTTAATAAAAGCTAGATACCTTGTGGTGTGAAATTTTGCAAAATTTTAGTCCTCTGAATTGGATTATGTCACTTATATTGTGGTTTTTCATTTGCTTTTATTTTTTTAATTGCCTTCAGGTTGTTTTTGATGTTTAAATTTACTACAAATGTAAGATTGAAAAGTTAGTGTGATGGAAAGATTTTGCATATCAACTTCATAATATGAAACTCTGCATGAACCTTGTGTTATTTATGTACAACTGTGCATAAGCAGCACATAAGAGTTTATGTTCAGCTCCTGTTGCACAGGAAATGGTATTCAATCCCTGGTACAGAAATGTTTGTCTGTTATAGCTTCTAGCATTTAAAATTTTTACTGCCCAAAGGTTTTAACTCTTCTCTTCCATATAGAAATATAATTGGTAATTGCCTTGAAAGAAAATCTCTGGGAGCCATTTTTCATTTCATGGATAATTCAGAAGTCCAGTGATTTTAGTACCAGTGGGGTTTTCTTCAGTGTGTTTGTACTCTTATCCCCAAGGTGTTCCAACTGGTAGGCTGAATATTTAATTCCCAAGCATGCATTTCTGTATGCATACTGACTTCTTTGATTATGAATTTCGGAGAGAACCTTGTTGAGGGCTGGCTTGGCAGACTATATAAATTATTATTGGTAAAGCCTTCACACCAGCTGTTTGTGTTTTTTTCCTATCACGTCCTGCTCCCCACCGTGGGTGTCTGTCTCTGAAGTACTCTGCCTCTCATGCCTTCCCTGGTGGAGAGCTCACTCTCTGACCAGGCACTGGGCTGCTCTGCCTCTTCACAGACTGAACCCTCCACCCTCCCTGCCTCATTTGTAGAAATGGTTGATGTTTTTGTCATCTTAAGCACCCTTGAGGGATTTTCAAGGATACAGAGGTGCTGTAGCTTCACATACTACCTTAACACAGCTGGTCCCTGATAAGCCACTTTTCAAGTGTGGCAACAGCAGATCTTGCTAAAGAACCAGGCTCTGAGCTTGAGCACCTCCTTAGATTTTACTGGTTTGAATTTGTTTGTCATAAAACCCTGGAATTTTCTCAAACACCGCTGTGTGCATCAATACAATAACAACAGCATTCTTACCACAGTACCGAAGCCAGACATATTCCCTTTTTACTCCAATACAAAGCAGCTCTAGCACCTTCAAAATGTTGCTGAAGAGAACACAATTGTTTAGCAGTAGTGAAAGATAGCTAAAACACAAGCACAAGAGAAAGAGTAAAGTGTATTATAAAACATGTCATGCTGTTAGTTTAGAAAAAACCCAATCAAATCCAAACAATGCAGACTGAATTTCTTTTTACTGAATTGCACTATTTGTTTTGTTCCTTTCAATTACTGCACAAAGCTTTGGTTAGACATAGTGTTGTAAGACATTCATGCTAATTTTTCAAAATCTTTTCCACAGCCTGATTTCTTCAGTGAATTGTTCACTTTTTTCAGAGGTAACAATAAGCATAGATTAAAAAGTAGCAAGGGGTATATACATGCAGAAACAGGATAAAGTTTGTGAGAAAGCTTACAGGCAGAAAATGCTTGCCATGTGTGATAAGAAAATCCTGAAAAATCGTTTTGATGAACCAAAAGTTACAATGGTGTTGGTCTTAATTTGTTTCTATCGTCTCTTCCAGATTTCTGGTGTAAAACTGGACCTTGTTAGTTTCTTTATTTACAGTCACATTTTCTATTACGGATATTTAGGTCTGGTAGTATTTAATGAGCTGCCGTCTGTCTGGCAGAATTCCTTAGGAAGAACAGCTTCCTAAGGAATGGAGAGAAACAGAGCCACAGCATCTGCAGTGTCTGAGGAGGCTTTCTTTAATGAGGTGTTTGTCACTATCCACTGACTTTATAAGTCTCCTTCATACTCAAGAGATTGTCTGAAAATCAATAGAAATGGAATTAAGAGAAGAATAGAAAGAGAGAAGGGTGGAGAAGGGGAAGACAACAAAGCCCTATAAGAAAAGAGGGCTCTGGATTTTAAACTGACAGGGCTTGAACTGCTTCCCAGAAGAGCTCAAACTCCTGGGCTGCTCTGCAGGCAGGGATTCACCAGTCCTGCCACTAGGGATCAACCTCTCAGGGACAATTGGTCGTCAGGCATAGACTGGATGTCTCAAGTGAATTGAGTTTCACCTACTGCAACTGGATCCAGGTGGATCCATCCACAGGCATGTGATTGCTTATTGCTGCTGAGCTTTATATCTTAGAAACCAGTCCCTGCTTGCACAGGACCTATATTTTTACAGTCCCATATTAAGTGATGGCTAAATGCAGTCTTGCAAGATCTTTATTCTTGATATCAGCTATCTGAGCCATGGCCTGAGCTCCAGGCTTTGAGCCTATTTCACGTTTATGTACTGCCTGCTCACATTCCTCCTAGTCTCTGTACAAAGCTTTATTGGTGTTTTAGTCGTGTAGAAGGTATAATAGTTTTATGACTGTATGTTGGTTTGAGGTAAAGTGCTAGTGAGTATAACACGTGAAAGTTGGAGGTCTACTCTTTTTAAATTTTGAAGACTTATTTCCAACATCGTTGAAAGGGAGGTAAAGTTTTATTTAATAGTAAAAAGGAATAAATGAAAAAGTCTGTGATTAGTATTTATCAAAGCCAACACCATATATTTTTTCTGCAATCTGGCAAAGTTTTAGAAATAAAGTAACACCAGTGATAAGTGATTTTGCATTTTTTACCTATCTTGAATCTTGTGTCCATGATAAGTCCACTTAAACCAATTGCTGACATAAATGCTGCTAAGTAGAATTAATAAAATGTGCTAACATTTTGGTTAAAAAAATATTATACATATGCCTCATTTAAATTTAAATACATGATGATTCAGATAAGTGCCATACATCACATGATCAATTTTCTGCCAAACCTTTTTGGAAAGGCAATTAGGCTTGTCAATCAATATGAATATAAAAATATCAATACTGTATCTGCTGTTTCACAGATATACTGTGTATGGAACAGTGGCTGAACAACACTTACTTCAGGGAACTGTGATAGTACTGAATTTTAAAAGACTAAACAGATGAACTGGGAAGTTTTAGTTTCTTATCTAAAAGATAAGATTTGAAGTATATTTTCCATGACCAAAAGGAAGAAAAACATGAGAAGAAATCATAAAATATATCAATATTCTTCATGAAATTTGGTAAGTTTCCTCAAACTTACACATGCTGCTATTAATATAACTCCTTAATTTGAATGTAGTTTAAACTGCTTAGTCTATCAGATGCCATTACTGAAGTACCCATACAGTGTCTTCCATAGTAAAGAATGTATTCTCCAAATCTCCTATGCTTTAGAGCAAACAAGAACTGAATATTTTTATTGCACATAGAAATGTTGTGTTGGAGTTTATTATTTGAAGTGATGGCTTCTGAAACTGCTTGAGAAGATAAATATAAAAGTCTAGAGGAAACATCTCTGCCATCAAAAAAGTTAAAGTAAGGACATGTAAAGAGTATAACTAGTGCTGATAAACAAAAAGACTGAAGATTTTGTCCTGTATAAGTCATAACCTTGATACTAACAGGCAGTCACAACATTAATTCAATGACTAATGCAATGACATTTCTATTTTTTCCATATGTCTTGTTGCCACTGAATGCACAACATAGATGTGGAGCTGTTATGCATACCAAGCTTTTTCATTCTCAAAATGTCACAGTTACATATGAACTTTCTACTTTCCTGTCTGGTAAGTAGTCTACTTAATTTTCATGTCCTGTAGTTCCAAGAAACAGAAGATGCAGATACTATTTGTCTCTTTCAAACGTGTATTCCATTTGTACATTGATATCCATGTTACAAAACAGTATAGAACTTGGGTTTTTTCTAAAAAAAAGGAAATTCTTATTTTTTTATAGTGGTAATCTGACGTTTTAAGAGTAACCAGCTTCCACTTCTTTTGGAACATGGGGTCCACCCCCATCAAAATTTTATAATCCTTAGGAAAATCTTCCTGAGCCCTATTTCCTGTTACAGAAAGCACAGTACTTATATCATCTGGCACTACTACAGACTAAAACAAGAAGTGCTCACCAAAATATGTATGTGAGCAGGAAATACATCATTCCTCTGCAGCAGTGTTTGGTGGCAATGCTCACAAGCTAAATATCATTTGAACTGCCAGTAGGCATACACTTCTTACGACCATAGTTATAAGATATTTTTAAGCAAAATAAACAATAGCTGAACATGCATTCCCTGAAGTTTAGAGAGGAGCCCAAATAATAATTTGCATTTTCAAAATGATAATTGTTTGTAAGTTTTGGAAGAGGAGGTACTGTGTAATCACTACTTAGTTTTGTGATGAAAATAGGCATATTTATAAAGGAATTAGAATATATTAATTGGGGCAGCAGAGCCTGAACTATGCAAGGGTTCCTGTTGCTCCTATGTCATTGTTCATGTACAATCCCAACTGTATCTAGATATATTTGTTTTCTGCTCAGGGGAGAGTCCTGTGATCACATTAATGAGCCAAATTACATATACAAAGCACAAATCTATATTGCCATATATTGGCAACTAGAGAAGCTGGATTCAAAACTAGAGATACTGGATATCCTTTTGTCTGCATTGTAGAATTATTTTGCTGTTTGGATTTTTTTTTTTTTTTTGCTTTGTTTTGATTTTCCTAGGGCTAGAGCTAACTCTCTGTATGACAGAATCTGGACATTATCTTCAAGATAGATCATTGCAGGGAATTTATTTTTCAGTATTTTGAACAGAGAACATATTGAGATGATAATTGCACATTATGGCATGAATTGTGCTCTTGATTGAGCTAAATCTCAGTCACATGGTTCCCAGACTGCACCAGTTGGTCTGGGTATCAGGGGTACTTATTGGGAGTGCTCTGTTTACATGTATAGCCACTGTGACTTTATGCAGATTGAGTGCCACAGGTTGTGACAGTCATGGCCACTAAAGATCATCCTCTAGAGCTCAGAGGATCTGGCATATCTGAGGGGGGCTCCCACCTTACGTAAATAAACTGTATCAGTGGTGTATTGAGCTGTCACTGGCCAATACTACCAGTTTAGCAAAATTCATTATTCACTTTGTGCACTTGCAGACCCGGTCCAAGTGCTCACGTGTACTCCTGCAGAACAGGACATCAAGGTGTGTTGGAAAGTTTTTAGGGTCTGCTATGAGAAGAGAGTTGGCATAGCTTTGTGGTGTCTCAGAAACATCAAACAAGGAGCCACGTAGTTCTGAAATGCAGGCTAATTTTTCAACTGTTGTTTAGGTTTTTTTTTATATATATATACTATCCAGGACAGTAGAAATTTCTGTAGCCAAAAGTAATGGACAGGTACACTAGCATTAATGTAAACTTTTACAGCAAAATTACTTGAATCAATATCTCTCTCCAGTTTCTAAACCCTTATAAATTTCTTCCAGGTTACTTAAACAGTAATGAAAACAGTTTGTTCTCAGGCAAGTTTAATTAACTAATGAAGTCATAACCAAGAAGTATTGACTTCGTTCCTGGGCCAACTGCAAACATATTTGAAGAGATTTCAAAGCTGAAGACCAATTGAAAATCCAAGTTGGAATATTGTTTCCTTATTTCAACTCATTAAATTATTTTTCAGGCTTTTCTTTAAGTAATTTTAAGCTTCACCCATGTTCACAACTCTTAAGTTTTTTTCAAATGTGATTGATACAATGCTTACTCCTTCTTCTTTATCATGACTTAAATATTTCAGAAATAAGCTCAAGTAACTCCCTGTTACTACCTCCTGAATGGCTTAACATCAGTTTTATAAATGACTGCAATATTTGTCCAACAAAAAGAAATTTTGATCCACATAGATTTTGGAAATCCATACAATAGCAAAAGTCCATAAACAGTAATGAAAGGGAGCACATACATTATCTCACAAAAGTGCACAGACCTATAAATGTCATAATTAGACTCCCAAGGGAGTAGGAGAGATATAAACAAATTAGCAGGTCCTAGAGCAAGTGCAAAAACATTTCTCACTTTTTTTCTTTTAGGCAGACTAACAGCAAGATTGTTTTAAAGCCTTGGGCAAAATAATTGAAAATAGGCCCATAAGTGAGAGGTTATGCAATAGTCCTGGAAGAGCCTTCAGTCTGTGTTATGAATCATTCAAGTACCAAAAAAAAAAAAAAATTAGTCTCCAGTCAAATAGAAAGGAAGAACTGATCTTCTAGCTTTAAAAAAATACAGGAAGATGAAAAGGAAGAAATGTGAAGGCTATTCATGGTACCAAGGGCACTTAGTGCATTTATTTAATTCCTCTCAGGCCTCAGACATCATCAGTTGCAACTTTTGTGTATATGGCATTAAGGATTGCAGTCTGAGTTAAAGATGTGAATCTAAGCTTCATTGGCTAAACCATATTGAATCCATGTATTTGATTTAATCAAATTTAGTGAAAAGCATGAACTTAATTCCCTAAATTAAAGCCACTTCACACACTATTTAAGTTTAGTACGTTACTGTATTTTCCTCAGACAGAATACAGAGTCAGTGTTACTACATCAAAAAATTAATTTATAACACCAAGTTTGTCTTTCAACTAAATGGTTTTCATTCAACGCAGAAAGGATCATCCTAGCAATGTCATTTTGCAATTTTTCTGCTTCTGTTGTGGTTAACATTTCAACCTGTGCAGAATAAAGAGCATCTGTTTTTAAGACTTTATAACATTTTTTGCTAGTGTATCTTTAATTTTCATTTCATTTACAGTAAATATGTCAACTTACCATATGTCAACCAACCTACCATAAAACCTCATGTTTTTTTGAATGCATCCTCTATTCATTTTTAGCTCCATTTCACTTTTAGCTTTTTAGCTGTCTCTTTCAAGACAGTCATTCTAAGCCATCATGAAAATGATTTTACTGAGGACCTAATGAGGACCCCACTTTTCACTCATGATCCTATAGATAGATCTTTTATAGATAGATCCTGTAGATAGATCTTTTATAGATAAATGCTTAGAGTAGTGTAGGGACACCCTGAAGGTTTGCTCAGCTCAGCAAAAGTTGAATGCCACATAGAGCTGCTCATCCTTCTCCACAGCTCAGACCTACTCTAAAGCTGCAGCCATGATTCACAGCAGAGCTCAGATGTGGTAAAATCAGACACAGTGAAACAACAAGAGGTGAATTCCCTCTATTATTCCAATGGACTTCAATTTTCACTGGTCACTGGCTGAATTAACAGATGCACTACAGTAAGAAGCAATTCCTTGCACACTGAGCATGGCTCCATGTGTCTACTTATGCCCCCATGTCTAGGCATTTCACAGGGAAAAGGAGAGTCAACAGGTTTTCCCCTTCCACTTTTAAAATGTTTTCAGAGCATTTCAGCTTATCCTTATATTTCACTTGCATCATTTTTTATTGGTGTTGGATTTTTTTAGTGTAATCAAACTAATTTTAAATATGTCTTGTTTTGGATTTGGGAATTATCTTTTAACATTTATACAACATATTTTAAATAAATGAGCATGAAAAGTCATTGTTAAAAAAAGGTGAAACTTCATTAAACATACATTCTCTGTTTGAGAAATTGCTGTGTTGCTAAATCACTCTCTGAAAGTGTTGCTTCCCTTGATGCTTTCTGGGAAGATTTGACAGGATGTTGGAAGCAACGCAGTTGTCCTGTAAATCAGCAATGATATATTTCTTACAATATCTATGTGAGCCTGAGGGGACAAAAGACATTCCATATTTCTTCCTTTAATGTTTCCAGAGTAGTTATTGTGCCTGTGGAACTGGTTACAACACTGTATCAATACTCAGAGGAAGAGCATTATATTTTGAGATATTGGCAAGGGTATTTTGAATAAGGCCTGATATATAAATATATATATATATATATATATATATATATATTTATGTGTGTATGTATATATATGTGTGCATGTATATATATGTGTGTGTGTATATGTGTATATATAAGGATTAACTGTAGCTTGCAAATTAGATTGGTCATAAAAAAAATTAATGAAGCAAGAAAGCATCTAAATTATCTTATAAAATAAGTGCAGTGATTATACAATAAAGCCTTATGCTTGTTGAACTTGATCTCTCCAACCATGATGTTAGGTTGTCTGAAATAGGCTGTGTCTTACTTTGAATTTACTGCCAATACCAGAGAATGTAAAGGCAATGAGATCACATATCCCTAAATTTAAAACTGCCTGGGTTTTCTGCCTCCTTATATACTAGAAATATACCACCAATTAGGTTATTTCAGAAAGTATTTTAGGAAACAAAGATTTATGTCTATTCGTCCTGACTAATATTTTTTTTCTAGGCGTTTGCTATAGAATCATGATACAGGACAACACTGTATGAAAATGAGTATAAGCTGTTAGACTACCCAATGGCACAAGGATGTTTTTTCTGGGTTTTCATGTAGCACAGCACTAAGTCTCTTAAGTTGTCTCCATTGCTTAAAATAGCTTGTCAGAAAACAGAAAACTCAGATAGCCATAGGTTACTGCAGATGAGACCTTTAGATGATTCTAGCTTTGAGCATATGAGGTGAATATGATCAGTTATTTTGTAGGCAGCTGTTTCTGTCCCTGTGCCTTCAAGCTCTACCCAGCTGGCTGAGATGTGAACAGAAACCCCAAGGGGTGCAATTTTTGAAATGGATCCAAAGCAGCTTGGCTCATGCCATGCTTCATGTAAGTTTTATTTTTTATCATGATGACATAAGTTAAAAATAGTTGAGAAGTTTGTACTGTTCATGAAATAGCAAATAGTCTGGGTTTCTAGCTGTCAAAATTAGACAAACTAAATTAGTCTGACAGTTGTGTTCCTACTGTCATTCTTGTGTGAACTGGTACTGCTGGGGTGAACTGATAGTGATACAGGAAAAACAACTTGCATATTGCTAGACAATGCCACAAAAAAGGGATGTGTTGACAAATTGATACACAGTAGTCTTCAGAAAGTGGTCACCTCAAGGCTTTTGGATTCATAAAATTGAAAGCAGCTTTGGAAACAATAGTGAAAAAAATTTAGAGGGGTCTGTGTTTCTTTCGTTCTTTTGTTAATTCATTCTTTCTTTTTGTCCTTCCCTTTTTTTTTAATATCAGAATTAATTCCAGCTTAGTATTCACTTCACTTTTTAATAAATATATCATAAGTGAAAAGTGCTAGTCAGTAAAAAATTCAGGAAAAATGCAATTGGCAAGGAAAGACACTTGAATTAGGAGAAAAAATCTTTCAGCTGCCAAAAGTAGAAAATTTTAATTAGTAATTTGATTTTTGTGTTCTGCTTTTTTTTTAATTTCTTTTGATTCCCAGCTAGTTTTGATTTGTGCATAAAACCCTAATCATCAGAAATTAGAGCATATAAAGGGTATTTTTCATTTCTCTTACCTTTCGATATTCTGTAGTACATTTTTTGTGGTTTCTTTAGCACACGACTTTTGGTTAACTTCCCGAGTATGTCCTCACAACAAAGTGAGATGATAACCACTACATGTCTCCCAGTCTGCTGGGTGATGGATCTGAGAGTGTGTATCCAGGTCTGGGGTTCACAGGCAGAGGGGAACGTGCAGCAAATCGGCTGGAGAGCAACTGCCCCATCTGCAGCCTACCCAGTCACTGAAAAGACAGAATCAAAGCTTGAAGCTTCCCCAGCTCCATTTATACACTAAATTTCTGACTGCCATTTAACCACTATGGTATGTTTTTTAGTTCCAGAATTTTTAATTCACACAAACACCCTTAGGTTTATAACCAGTTCTCTCTAACTCATTGCTTGATTTCAGGCAGCTCATGAAATCTTATGGGGTCTTAGTTTAGGCATCTTTTAAACAGAAATAGCTAGGCAGTAGTTATTTCAAGATGAAAATAGTGGCTTTAAAATGTTTTGACTCCTTAGAATAAACAGATTGCTGAAAAGATTAAGCCATAATGTTATTTTGCTTCTGCTGGCCTCCTGCAGTATTAGTAAAATCAAATATATGTTTTTGCTTGTACTGAAAGATTCTAAATATACAGTTTAGGAAGAATGGGAGAAATATCCCTGCATATTATTATTGAAAAATGATAGAAACTCTCACTCTATCATTTGGTAAGTGAAAGCCAACGAATTAATCTGAGACACAAAGCAACCATACACATATAATCAAATAATGAAAGCCTGCCAGAAATTTTGTAAAATCTAACTGTTCTTTGAGTTTAGCTGGAATGATTCCATTTCCTTGACTTTGTTCTTCAGCTGGAAGAAAACTATGGGAGTTCTAAGCTTCATTCTGAAAATGCTGACAGCAGTTTAAGACACTATTAGGTTTTTGCTATAGCTGTATAATATTTATTTGTTCTTCTCTCCACTAAATAAAAGAAATAACGTGGCTCAGTCCTATACGTTTTACTCTGTAGACCCCTTTAAAAATCCACAAAACAAGCTTGTTGACAATGTATTCTTTCTGTGAAGTATTCTTACTCATTAATAACTGATGGATTTATAGGAAGCTAATCATAAAAGGTAATAGCTAATGTACTAATGTAAGATTTGAAAGATTTTGGATGCCAAAGTAATACTAGTTCATTGAACACATAAAGATAAAGCAGGGTAGGTTATTAATTGGGAAGTATAAATCTTAGTAAAGTTTATTGACTGAGTCATCTGTATTCCTCTCTTTGTTACTTTTCCCTCTCTTTCTGCAGAAATATTAGAATGAAAAGGAAAAGAGGAATAGTTATGTTTTATCTGGAATTCTGCATCTACCTGAAGCCTGTTCTTCCTTCCATATGAGATGTTGTTATGTTGGTGTCTTTACATGACAGGGCAAACTCTGTTCTTCCATGGATTTTGTGAAGAGCATCTCTAATGGTGTCTGGGCCTTTCAGGAGAGTGGACGGAAATCCTGCAAGTCCTGGAACACCCTTACTCAGCTGCTTGTTAGAATGTATTGGAAGAGTGACTAAATCAGAAACAGAACTGAGTCCTCAAAATTCTTCTTTTAAAAATTGGTTGACCAATTTTAAACAAATTTTTGGCTCTATTTTTAACAGAAACATATCATAGAAACTGTAAGTACACTCCAAGAGTATAGATGTTTTGGGGGGTTGTTTTTTTTTGTTTTGGGGTTTGTTTGTTTGCTTTGTGGTTTGGTGTTTTTTTGTTAGTAATTTAAAATGAAATTAAATCTTTCAGAAATCCACAAAAGGTCCATATGAGTGACCATTTTGGTGCAACAAACAACAGGATGCTGGGCTGCATCAATGAGGGCATCACCACCAGATACAGAGAAGTAATTATCCCACTTTACTCAATGCTTTCCTGGTCAGGCCTGGCATAATTTCCTCAGTTTTGGTTCCCACTATAAATAAAGGAAAAAGAGTGTGGACAGGCTGTAGAGGATCCAGAGAATGACCACAAAGATTATCAAAGGATGAAGCCTGACAATGTGAGGAAAGAGGCTGAGAGATCTGGGTTTATTCAGCCTTGAGAGTAAAAGGCTTAGGGAAGAACTTATAACCATGTTCCTGTATGTAAACAGCAGCTAAAAAGACGGAAATTCCCTTTTTACAAGGAATCACAGAGAAAATATGAGGGGTCATGGGTACAGTTTACTCCTGGGAAAATTGTGGTCAAACAAAATAGGAATTTTTTTCACAAAGAGAACAAACACTGGAATAATCTCCCCAGGAAAGCAATGGATTTCCTAGTGTTGGACACTAAAGATTTAGAGAAAATGGTGCTGGGCCATCTTCTCTAGACTGTGATTTTGCTGAGAAGAATTAGACTAGATAACACTTGAGGTGCCCTTCCAACCTAGTATTCTACAACTCCATGAATGCAAGCCACCAGATTCAGCTCTGCCAGGACTGTGATCTTGTGCTCTGTTTCTCTGAACTGCTTGCATTCCCAGAGCAGGCTACAGCTGTCTATTTGTACTCCTAGTCCATCACATGACCTGAAATGGCTGTCAGACCTAGTTTCCAAGCCTGTATTTGTCAGGATTGCAGTCCCTGGACTCCACATTGAGAATCTGCCTTTTTCACCACAGGGCATCACTGAAGTTTAGCATCTGGTCTCAGCAGCAATGACAAGGTTATTTTGTGGTCAGACTTCTTTCATTCAATTTATTTAAATCAATAGTATTTTAGAAAGGGCATAAAAGGAGGATAATTCCTGGATGTCTCTGTATCATAGGCCCGGGCTCTTACAGAATATTTGATCTCTCTTTTCCTTGCTGGAATGACATTGCTGTGGGGTGCAAGCACACAAGCAGATTTCTGAAGAAGTTCAGAGAGTACCAGTCCTGTGTGACACACATCTGGTTCTGCAATTCACAAGCAAGGAACAGCTGTCTGGGGAGATGGTAATCAGCTGCAGACTTGGCTGTAGTGACCTGGAAGTGGTGGAGCTCAGAGTACTAAGGGGAGTGACAAAAAAGAGTAAGAATACTGACCTTGGACTTCAGGCAAGTATCCTTAAGTGTGTTCAGGAAACATCTTGGTAGGATCCTGTGTGAGGACACTGCCTCAATGAATTCCAAAAATGGAAAGTGGAAGTAGCTACAGAGAAATAATTTAGAACCATTACCTAGGTGCTTAGGAAGTGCTAGGAAAGCTAAAACTCATAGAGATGCAATGCCAGCAAGGAAAATAAAAAGCAGCAAGAAAATACTGTTGTGGTTACAACAGCAGCAAAACACTGAAAAGGAAAGTATGGAAGGGGGAAGGTGATGTAGAGGCAAGGCATACAAACTAGACTGACTTACTCACTGTTTTTGTTTCTTAAACTTTTACCTCACTAGTCATCAACAGGGTCTCCCAGATTCCTGTGATTAACAAAGTTTGAAGGAGAAGAAAAAATTAGCAGTAGATGAGAATCAAAACTGGTGTTATTTGGAAAAACCTCCATCTATACACACCCTTAGGTCAGGCTGCACCCCAGGCTACTAAGAAAACAGACCAATATCCTTGCACAACTGCTTTGTGTTGCCTTCGCAGAGAGTAACAGAGAGTAGGGAGATTCTTGATGAATGAAGGAAAACACTCATTTTCAAAAAGGACCAAAAAACAAAATATGGTGAACTACAGGCCATTGAACTTTATTTTGTCTCTGGGAAAATCATGAAGTCCTTATATATCACATCTCTATGCATATGAAGGAGAAGAAGAAGGTGGCTCTGTTGTTAAGGGTAAATCATGTCTGACCAACCTGATTGCTTCTGTGATAGAAAGACTGGGTTCATACGTGAAGGAAGAATGAGGGATGTTATTATATAACTTCAGCAAGACTTTCAACATTGCCTTCTCCCATGTTCTTAAACAAGATTTAGGACACTAAAGACTTGGTGAGTGAACACCCAGTGGGTAAAACTCTAGTAGGACAATCAGACTCAAAAGGCAGATGTTAATGTGTTGTGGTCATATTGGAGACGGATAACAAATGGCATCCCAGAGAGCTCTAACCTGGGAACTGCTCTGCTTAATATCTGACAGTGGTCTGGAAAAGGCAGTGGAGTGTGCCCTCATCACCTTTGGAGATGCTATCGAATTGATTAGACTAGTCCATGGGCTTGACAGCAGAGCTGTATGAATGGGTTGATAAGAACTTTATGAAATTGAACAGGGACAAATGTACAGACCTGCACATGAAACGGAAGAAGCCCTACAGTGGCAGAGTCTGGGGACAGATTAGCTGGTGAGCCACTCTGTGAAATAAGGCCCTGGGGTCTTGTCAAACAGCTGGTTGAAAATGAACCATCAGTATGTCCTGGCAGAAAATAAATCCAACAGCCTTCTGGGCTGTATTAATATGAACAGAGCTAGTAGTTCAAGGGGAGAGGTTTTCTTCCTCCATTCACTACTTATTAGATTGCACCTGGAATACAGTATCCAGTTTTGGCCCTGCAAAACAATATAGAAATTTACAAGCTGTAGTAAGTTCATCAAAGGATGACAAAAATAGGTTGAAGTTGTGAGCCTGTCCTGCTTAGCCTGGAGAAGAAAGTTCTTCTCCAGGCTAAACTGGAGAAAAAGAAAAATGGATAAAGTGTACAGATGCCCCTCCCAGGTCTGATGAGGAGGTTATAGAAAAGACAGAGCTAGGCTCTGCACAGTGGTACATGGAAAGTCGATAAGAGACAAGGGGTGTAAATTAAAATAAGGTTTACGTTGCATACAAGACAAACTTTTTCTGCAGAAGCAAAGGGTGGAAGCTTGGTAGCAAGCAGGTTAACCAGAGAAGTTGTGCAGTCTCAGTCCATCCCCTGAGGTTTTCAAGACTCAGGGGTATAAAATTCTGAGCAACCTGGTCTGACTACAGAGATCACATTGTTTTGAGCAGGAAGTTGGATTAGGAATATCCACAGACACTTTCCACTCAAAATTATCACAAGGTCATATTCTATGATTCCATAAACCTAATACAAAAAACTGCTTGTATGTCTTGGTCTGCATGTCCCTCCAGCATAGTCATGCTTCCTCCCCTCGAATATCCTAGTGTATTTGGATTTCCCATACTCTCTTTTTCAGTGCCTTTTGTCCTTTGTGTTAAATTAGACTGTGTTCCTCTTCCACATCTAGCTTTTCATATAGAATTATCCTCTTTGACTTTTTCTTCCTGCTGGCATCTCAAACCTGATGCATGTAAACCCCAAGGAAAAAAACATTATTTCAGCAGTGGGGATTAACTACCATCCCTAGTGTCTTTAGTTCTTGCAGGAGGTCTACTTTATCTTACCATCTTAATTGAGGCTGCTAGCAATATGAAGCCCATAAAGATACATAAAATATTTTAAACTTTAAAATATTACACAAATATAATGCTATAACTTCTCTTTCTAATCGTTGACATTATCACTATGCACACCAACACGTGCAAAGACAGTCTGCTAAAATGGGTGACCTGATTAAGCGCTTCCTGATTGAACACAGTGCTCCATATAAGCAAGCCTTCGATTGTGCTTCTGCATGCTGGGGGAATGATCTAAAAAAAGACATTCAAGGAGAAAAGAACAGGAAAAATCTTAATGTAGAGATATGGAATATGAACTATATGTTTCTATCTAAAATAAGAGGAGCAGAAATACCATTCTCCATGTTAATAAGTTTGCTTCATTTGCATGTTGCAAAATCTTCTTCATTAATGGCTCTTTAAAGACCTTAATTATACAACATTTACTACTAAATACAAAATTTACTTAGGAAAGTGGAAGCAGCTACTAATATCTTTGAGAGCAGGTAGAGACATGGTATCAGTTGAATTTGTAAGTGGACTGGGGCATTAGAACTCTGAAAAGGTTGGATGGCTGCTCTAAGGAGCATCTGAGCACCCTGGGTTTGTCTAGTTTGGAGAAAAGGATGTTGAGTGGTGACCTCAGTGCTCTGTATGGCTTCTTGAAGAGGGGAGGTGGAGAGGGAGGTGTGGAGCTCTTCCCCCTGGGATCCAGTGACAGGAATTGCTCAAAGCTGCATCAGAGGAGGTATGGACTGAACTACTTTACTGAGAAGATGGTCAAACACCGAATACCTAGAAAAGTGGTTTATACCTCAACCCTGCCATCATTTAAGAGGCATATGGACAATGCCCTTAACACCATGCATTAACATTTGGTCAGCCATGACATGGTCAGGCAGTTGAACAAGATGATGGCTGTAGATCCCTTCCAGCTGAAATATTGTAGGGTAATGTAGTTTAATTTTGGTTTTGTCTGTCTTCACAATCAACTGATTAAGCTTTCTGACCAGACTGCATTTTTTATGATGCACTATGGCTCTGTGATGCCAGTGAATCACTGAACAGGCAGCTTGTATGGGAATTGAGACCACAGAAGAAAATGGAGATACAAACCTAATCAGACATGCCTCCCATAAATCATTACAATGAAAAGAGTTTATTTTTTTCAGGTAAAACTGGATATATTTAGGCCATCCATTCCAATGGCAATTAGTGCCTCTCAAACCTCACCTCCTGCCCCTGCAAAGTAATTTTTGTTTTTTATTTGCTTTAATAATTTGATTAGTGACCTCTGAGCTGTGCATTCAGTTAACATCATAAATAAAATTATGTTTTGAGCAATATATAGGTAAAAAATCAGTTTTGGTTCTCCTTACCTTCCTCTTCCAAGAAAATTGTTTTCTAGCCTTTTCTGATTCATTTTTACTGTTGTGGTTTTCTTCCTTTTAAAGAGGCAGTGTGAGTGCATTAACAGCGCTCACTCACCATTTAAGAATGTGACAGTGACTTGCACTATATTTGGTGTTCTACTCAACTGCACATAGCAATAGATACTTCACAGTATTTCACACAGATTTTGAGGTAATTGTGTGTTTTGAAGCAGGAGCAACCATACCAAATATGCTGAGGTTTGGCCTGCATGTGGGTTGTGTTATCTCTGTCATGGAAATGCAGGAACAGGTTGTTCCATTCCTTTGGCATGGGTGAGCAATGACACAATATTCACATCTTGAAACTCAAACCCACACAGATCACTAATCTTAATTCTCAGGCACTTATGACTTTACTGCATGATAAAGGAAGAACAAGAGGGGAAAATTCTCAGCTGATAAACAATTAACTGCTATAGTCTAAACCTATTTAAGGCTCACTGATGAAAGCAATGACAATAGGCCAGTAACAGTTTCATGTATTTCAATCCATAAAGGATGAAATCTGTTGTTTTATGAATATTAGCATTTAACATTATGAATAGTTCACAGCATGCCCATCTGGGTCTAACATTCTCTATATTTAAATATCATTCAGCAGTTATGAAACTGTCTGAAAATGTTCTTCTCCTGCTGCTTCTTTAAATGCATTTATTTCTTGCTTCTTTTATTGATTTTTCAAAATATCACTACTATGCCTCTATATCATGTCTTATTATACGTAGAAGCATTTGGAAAGCAGCTTCTTTTTGAGTACTATTTGTTCTGTGTTTTCGAGATTCATAAAACTAACTAGTTTTTGTTTAAGTCTGAAATTTTTTTAATGGTATGCATCTAGATCCTCAGTTTTTCCAGCTCAGGATATGTGATCTCCATCTCTTAAACAGACTCTTGAGGAAAGGAACTTGGCAGACTCTTAAAACCAGAAAAAGAAATTGTGATTACCTAGCCTGATTTTCTACACAAATGTCATTTAATGATTTCACTTTAAGTGAGAATAAATCTCCTAAGGAGAAAATTAGTCTTCATGTTCATATTTTAAGCAATATACTGACAAGTGATCTTTGCAAACTTTTCCAGTAGTTAATTTCTGAACTTTAAAATATGCAAAATTTTTGTGGCTTCAATTTCCAGACACTGGGTTTTGTTATAATTTGTTTTACTAGACTGAAAAACCTTCTTTTATCTCATAGCTTTTCCTGTGGCAATACCAGGAGAGAAATTCAGAGAATCTAACTTAGTCCACATGCAACTCTAGATGCAAATCCTCTCTAGATTTCTTCTTTTTGAACAGTTTTTCTCTGTGTTCCCTCTCAACTCCTTGTGCATCCCCAGTGTACATGCTGGCAGTATAGTGTGAGAAAGAGAAAAGGCTTTATCACTGTTCAAGCACTGCTCAGCAACAGTTTAAATACCCCATGGTATCAGCACTGCCTCAGTCACAGATCCAAAACATAGCCTAGCAGTATGAGCTCCTCTATAGATAATTAACTCTCCCAGTCAAAACCAGCCTATCTAGGAATTGCCAATGTTATTCAGATCATATTCTGATGTGTGTATATATATACACATATACCTTTTAGAAAGAGTATTTGCTCTCTATAAAACATGATGAATGACTAGGAATAAAAGGGTAGGAAGTGTGGCAACTGGGCAGAGCATCAAATGAAGTCCAGATAGCAAAGTGTATAAAGGTTTATAGGAAGAAAGATTTCTATATTTAAACTATAAGTGGCAGTGAAACCAAAGAGAGGATGTTCCAATATGTATCAAGTAAGGGTGAATGAGAGATGATGGGAAGTTGATTGGGGAGCTCCATTTTTACTGAAAAGGTCAGCTGTGGTCAGATGGTTAACATGATTACCATCAGTAGTGTTCAAGAATTGGGAGGCAATGAGCAAATATTAGGTCTGATATTACTTAGATAGGTGAGATGACATCAACTCATTTGGGTGTGACAATAGTTAGGCCAAGGAAAAGGATCCTGTGCCTATATTGTTTGAGTGCATGTGGCAGTAGCTGTGAATACCAACCAATCTGGGGCTCATACTGTATTCAGCAGCAGATTTAAGAATGTGCTGAGTAGCACTGCCCATGAATTAGCAAGTAATTGCAAGTAAGTGCTGCCACATTTCTTTGGCCTTTAAAAAAAAATGCTTAAATGAATAGTACCTTGGTCAAAGTAGGAGCAACATTTAGACCGGTGTTTAGATCTCAATTAATTTATTTTCAGTTAAATAGTTCCTGACGAGCCTAGTTGAAGGCGTAGGTAGTATTATAAAAAGTAAAGAATATTTTTTATTCTGTATCTAAAACTTTAGAATTGCAAGTTTTCAAATTCCAAAATCCAAAATAGATCAGGAACAGTTTCTCTGTGCTGAGGTTGGTATTGTCCATTCAAACCCATATAAGTGGCATTATTGTGTGTAAGTATCATCTATATAAAGCAGTCTTCTGATTCACAGCTGAAAAGAGAGGAGCAGGAGGGAATTTTATTTTTAGAGACTATATTATTGATCCAATTGATTTTAGAACAGCTTTCATAGCTTGGCAGAAGTCAGACAGCACTTAACAGAATACTGTCACTAGCATTCATAGGATGATACAATGCTTTTTTTGATAAACTCCTGTTTAAAACTTTTAGACAAAGGTCCCTGAAATCACGTATCATGGTTTCTTTCAGATATTGTTCCTGCAACATTTCCCTCTATCCACAGCATTTGCTTCTTCCCCTTTTTTCCTCCATGAGCACTTCACTGCAATGGCACTCTGTCCTTGTCTTTGCCCTTCTCTTCACTTAGTTCTTCCAGTGCTCCAGAAGACATCCTTCCTCTGCCCACACACTTTGCCAGATTTATGGCGATAGCCATTTCTAAAGGTCAGCTACCTTTCAGCATATGTAGTGTTATGCTCAAAATCTTGTAAATTGCACAGAGGAAGAAGTAAAAATTAAAAAGAAAAAAAAATATGTGTATGTATATATATATATATATATATATGTATATATTTCCATTAATTTATTGTTTGTATTATGGAAATCTTAATAATTTAGACATTATTAGTCTAGCTCTAATTGTTGAAAAAAGAACAAAAATGAAGTTAAAATGGTTTTACACAGTTTTTACTCCTGTTCCTGGTGTTATGCTCACCCTTCTGCTCCTCTGAATCCTAATATTGCTGGGGTCCTAATAATTAAGTCTACTAAGGTTGAGGGCTGGGAGGTGTTATGGAAAGCCAGTAGCATGCGGGCTTCTTTGCCAGGAGTAATGAAATGCTAATGGTTTCTTCCTCCTTCAGTGGTCACTATGAGTCAATTAGATATATTTGCTTAAATGTTTTTATATCCTTCTCTTTACTCATTGGTTTCCATACCACATTACCCCCAAACTTACTACATATGTTGCCTTTTCTGTATGTTTGATACCACTTCTTTTTCCTCCTTCTTATCTGTAAAACCAGTTTTGTCCAGCTCCATGTTTGCATCTCCATAACTCAGTGTTGGTCAGTAGCTTAGTGCCATGGGGTCCCCAGTACTAAAGCTGTTCTCCATCTCTCACCATCCCTGTCCCACATTGCTTCATGCCACATGAATATATGCCACATGGCACACCTATATCTTTAGTTCTCAGACTTCTGATCTTGTCTATCTTTTCTATGTTACACAAAATAATTGCTTATTACTGTTATTGGTATAAAAGTGATTGAACCACCTAAAGATGAGCCCCAGCAATTCCCTTGGTTCAAAAGGTGAGATGGAGATCTGGTCCAAATGACTCCTCACAAAGGGTTTCACACTCAGTGGGGCTGAGGATCTGCTGGGAGGGGAATGTACAGCGTGTCCCTTTGTCTGAATCCTTAATTTGAGATCCTTGGCCCTCTGCCATTGTGCTCTTGTTCTCTGGGTTTGTAGAAGTGAGATTTTGATGAGCTAAAGGATCCCTGGTGATGGACCTGGGAGCAAACTGGAAACATCCAGGACAGACTCCTGCCACCTGCCATTGTGCCTCTGTTTTTTTGTAGGTGTGGAGATGAGTTTTATCATATAACCTTAAAAAAAATATAACTGCCCCCTGATTGACAAGATAAACTGCCATCATAGCAAAACAAAGAGAAACAAAGATGCAAGTAGGTCATGCTACTCATAATGTGTCTGCTGTAATACAGGACTATCTGGGACTGTTAACTATCTGGCTATCAGCTGATATAGCAGGTGACACTTCAGAGTCACTGGCTCTAGGCCACATAAGTCACAGTGGCACATCTGGAAACTGTACTGCCATATTTTCAAGAATACTTACACTTGGTTGGTTAAAAGTGTCTCAAATGGGTGAAAAATCAGACTTAAAATTATACATCTCAATTGCTGGTTGGTGGGAATTTGTGGAAAAAAAGTATATACTCAATTAGACTGACTCTATGAAATCTTGGGACATCACCTTGAAAATATAGGGTTATTTGCCTGTATAGTGTAATGCATAGCTTAGTGCTATTCATTCCTACTCATTTCTCAGTCCCAGGTAGGGGCAGTTTCTTTTACTTGGCTCTCCATCCCCAACCAGAGAGAAGTATCTGGCCACAGCATCAATTTGCTTACTGATATCAAAAGGGGCAACAGGTTATAGGGAACAGAAATGGTTCTGTCTAGGCTCCTGATTAATAAGAAATTGTTTGAATTGTTTGGGGGAAAATCTGCTCTAATTTTCTGCTCTATACATGGAAAAAGATGCTTCATTCTACCTTGTGGTAAAAGGCGGGGATGGAGAGAAGTTAGAGGGAGGAGTTTTTTCTTTATTGCTCTGGGAAATGTTAATTATTCATTGCCCTTTGGAATACAAAATTGTAACTAAGCAAAAGAGATTTGAGCAGGAAAATCTGAGAAACATTCACACTTCCTTTTTTGAACTGAAAAGCCCCAGTGTTCATTTATGATGATATTATGAGCTGCAGTGAGGTTCTTAAACATCATTAATCAGTACAGATGGCTACAAACCCATTAAATCTTTTAAGCACCTGTTTGCTTATCAAATGCTCACATGGTAAGCTACCCTCTGGTTCACATAAGTACATTAGTTTTAGAACATCTAATTACCTCACAATAACTGTACTTGTGCTAATTACCTGTCCCCTGAAAGAAAAAAGTGAACCTATTGAGTAGTGGGGGTGGCTGGAACTTAAAACAGAGCTTCTAGACTGAGCATCAGGGTTGGAAGACTACTTGTAAAATGTTTGTCTTATTTCTGGTAAGCTTAGTTCAATTCCACAATGAGCACCTAAGTGAAATAGTTTGATTTTTGGAGGTTTTTTTTGCCATCAGTCACAAGAGAACTCTACCACACATAATTTATCACAATTTGTCTCTTTTGAAGAGAGCTTCAGGATAGAAATAGCATAAAGACCAAATGATTTCTTACTCAAATGTGTTGCACCATCCTTGAGAATGTGGTGTTAGACAAAAATTGCAATCTCTTGTCATACTTCAAGTCTTATTAGTATGAAGCTCTGTGCCACGGCACACATGAGAGTCCTCACATTCCCAGAAGTATTTAGAGGCAATAGCATTTATTCCCAAAGTAATAGCCTTCCTTTTTGGGATAGTAGGGTTTATTCCATCCTGCAGAATGGTTAAATTAATTAAAGAAATGGACAAACAAACAAAGATATGATCTAGTAAGTGTGGTGAGAGGGTTATTTCACTAAGAAATTTCTGTGCCATATATATGAACTTCTAATAGAGGCATAGAAATATTCTTTATCTGTGTAAATCTGTATATAATTTTTGCTAGGTCTATATATATTTCTATAATCTCGGAGTGTAGCCCACAATTTTCTGATAAACTTCCCTAAATCCAGATCCAGTCTGAAGGACTGTGTTCTGGTGACATACTACAGAAAGAATCCATGTGAGCAATCAGATGTCATCTTGACAATATTGAATACTGATCAGCTTTCTTCATAAATTATTTCCCAAATGTCTGTATACAGTCACTGTACATATTTCATATAATCATATCAGAGAAAGCACACTAAAACTATGACTAGAGCATTAGCACAGTTACATGCTGTGAACTAGAAAAGCGGTAACTTCAAAATATATATATCACAGCCATACCATAACAGTAACCCAAGCCAAATTCCATCTATAAGCTTTGAACTGAGTTTGATTAACTAAAAGAAATAGAAAAATTCTGTAATAAGTTTCTGCTTTGTTTCCTGAAATAGCTTTATATGCGACAAGATTCAGAAATTGGAAGACTGAGATATGGTCACAGTGCTGTACAGTCATTTTACTGATGTTAATCAACAGAAATTTGAACAGTGTCTGCAAAACCCAGAATTGTTTTGAAGGCAGTATTTATCTACCCATCCTCATCTTTATTTATCTGGATACCAACTACTCCCCTTTCATTTGGAATGCACTCTGGACTGATTGTCAAGATGTCAGTTTGTTCTAAAGGACCTGATAGACATCATCATCAAAAAAGGTGATTTGCAAAAATCTCAAACGTCTACTACAGGTTTATTGGCTCTAATGTGATTCTTCTCAATCTGGTATAGCCTGAATGATGTTACAAAGGTTGATATCAAAGGCTGATCGAAGTTTTCCAGAGTTCTGGGGAAGTAGCTCACTGAAATATGTGCTGTGGAAGAGAATGTTTAAAGAGATAGATTGAGTTAAAACATAGGTGGTGAATTAAAATTACTTTCAAACACATCTCAAAAAGGACTAAATTGTGCACAAGTACAAAATAATGTCAGCACCCTAATTATAAGACACTCCTATTTTATTCCTGTTAATATTAGATCCCAGAGAATCTTTGTTAAGAAGATACTAAGCTCAGAGTGTTGAACAATTATTTATGAAGTCAAAGGGAGTTTGGGTGGAAGCTCAATCTTTTGTGAACTCTCCAGTCTCTCCTAGGCATTCAGCATTAAAAAGTACATTACTTTATGTCCTTCACTGTCTCACTCTCAGACAGAATAAAATTAAGGGGTTTGATTAGAAACTTATGCATTGACCCTAGTAAATCAAAGGCTCTGCCTTGGAGGTAAATCTCATTCCCAGAAATCCATGACAAGTATTGTTGTTTAGTTATATGTATACCATAATCTGACTTTGAAAAGTACTTGCAAGTGAAAGGAAAGCTGTCTTTTCAACCCCTTAAATCGGTGACAGTTCAACTAATGGGCCAGTTAATTAACTAATGGGTGTGAAATACAGGCCTTCTCCAGAGGTAAAACAGATTAAATATACCATTTAATTGCCTAGTAAGGATTGACACAGTTTACAGGTGGGATTCGCCCAAAGTTTCCACAAATGGAAATATGAGCAAGTATAAAAAAGGAAAAAACGGGAGATATAATCATTCTTCTAAAACACTAATTTACTTCTTCTTAATAAAATGTGCTATAAGAATAACAATTACTGCCAAGTGTGATGACAATTAACCTAAGTTTTTTAAAAGAGGGGATTTTTTAAGAAGAAAAGGCTGGGCTTTCAAAACCTTGTAACCTGGTTGGAGATTTTTATACAGTAAAAGTATATTATCTAACACAAATGAGATATCAGAATTATCAGCCATAGCCTATGAAATTGATAATAATTTTTCACCTATATCTGCTTTGAACTGCAGTATTTTTGCATTAGTATGCAAGATTCCAAGTGCTGCCTCCTCACCCTGACTCCAAAATGTATTATTACATTTTAAAAATAAGGTTTTTTGTGAACTGACAATAGTCTACCAAGATTCAGTGAATATCCCCAAATTTGTCATTGAGAGGAATACACCTGGTGCAGGTAGCTCAATTGGCAGTGCAAGAAGCAAACTGAGATGCAGATTGAGCTCTGGGTGGGACCCCAAGACAAGAGGCTGTGAACTGACTCTATTTCTTCCACTGTAGCATTCTTCTTCCAACTGCATCGTTCTTTAGCCCAGTCATATTACTTTCCTGCTGCTTTCAAGTGATATTGCAATTATATTATGTAAGACTCACTTTCCTCCAACTTGAAATTTGACACACACACCTTTTTACATTCTCTGGACTGATTTTACATCCACCTGGGCTGGCCACTCTGAAATTTTCATTGGCTGCCTAAATTCTAGAGGATATTATAAAATCTGCATGAAGATTAATAATAATTTTATTATTGCCATAATAAAAGCCCAACACAGGAACCACAAAGCTATTGTCTTGCAATGTAGATCTGTTTTGGTGATAGACAGACTTTTCAGTTTGAGCTGGCTGCTTTCTTCAGAATGCAAGCTTTTGTTAAAAACAAAACCATATTTCAAGTTTCAGGTCTTCTGTGTTTTGGTAGCATAGAATTAGGTGTTTTTATTTTAGAGTAGTGCATATGCTAAGACTTGTTATGAATTCACTGTTTCCTCTTATTTTGTCTTGGGTGCAGAAAGTCCAGATTAATGCCTTTGATAGTAGGTTTCAACCAAATATCTCCTTAGCCCTTCTTATTTTAAAAAAAAATTGACTGGTAAGATATTCATGCTTGATTCAATGAAGATGTGTTAAAACCTTTTTTGGAGAGATTACCAAACATAATTCAGAATTTAAGAAGTTGTTTTAAAAAAGCTTCTCATCTGGTTTCAAGCTAACCTTAGAAGTATAAATCAGTCAGAAGGGCCTTTGTGGGATTTATAACAAGGCAGCCTAAAATAATGTTGTGAAGACAAGTTAAATAATAACTCTTAACTGGCTTCAAAAAATCTCAGGTATTTGCTATCAAAAAGAAACAGTTTCCTTCAAGATAGTTAAAGACTTAAATTTTACACGGCCTTTAGAAATTACTCTACAAAATTATCCATCTTGCACCAGCAAGAGTTTTCTTAAGAACTGATTATCTCTTTGACCATGATAAAGGCCCTTTTGAATTTAGGCTTATGTAACATCTTTGGTGGAATTTCGCTTTCAAACCTCAACACACATTTTAGTTATGGATGACAGCACTAACAGGACTGCATGGCAGACTTTAAGGAAAATTTAAATATATAACACATCACTGCAAATGGTTGGAACATTTTCACCTCTATGATATTTTTGTAAAATACACTAGTGAAAGCCCTCGTGTTCCCTAAGGATAAAACTGTTCCTATGCAAATTTCATCTAAAAAGATTTTTATTCAAAAAGAACACCTTGTTGAGAAGAGTAGGATGTAGGTTACTGTCTGAATTAGTGCCTTGGATGTTAAGAATAGAGATTTGCATTAGGATGGAAAGGCTCTGTTGTGCCATAAATACAGCAACGACCCACAGTTAGGATCAATGCATGTCCACCTGAGAAACTGGGTTGCAAAACCTGATTAATGTAAACAATAGTAAAAGGATATATATATAAAAAATATATATCACTAATTTAGATAGATTTTATTTCTAAAATGCTGTATTTGGGTTTGCATATTTTTTAATCAAGCATTGTCAAACAAAGACACCAGGTATAAATGACTGATGAGATCTCAGATCATCAAATATTGAAATGTTTCTACAACAAGAGTTATTGCAAGTAATGAGTGTAAAAGCACTCATAAAATTCAGCTTGCTTTGTCATCCTTTTCCAATTCAGCTTCACCACATCTAATAAACCAAAATTACTACTATTCCACTGTATTGAATAAAATGTTGATGTAATGAAAAAGTGTCCAGTCCTGTTCTGACTAATGTCATTGAAAGGTTTCAAGTCAAGACCATAAACAAAATGGAGAATGTGTTTCTTAAAATATAGATTTATTGAGAAGTTCAAATGAAAATGGTGTCTCTGAAGTACGTAACTCATACAACACCAAAATTCATTTTAAAAAAAGTATTTTCTTTTTAAAACATTTTTCCAGGCTATTCAATATGAAAGGACAGAAGATACAGTCTCCTCTGCAGAGGATTTCTGATTAAGTAGAGCAAATAGATGTCATACCAGTGAAAGAAAAGGCTAAAGGATCCCGATTCATTCCACCTATCTCCAGGCATTCCACTTAAAAGCATAGGTAATGGATGCTCCCTGTGTACTCAGCAAGGAGAGAGGAATTTCCACGGGGAAGTTCAGATCATAGACAAGGTATTTTCCTCCAGGGATGCCTCTCTGTCTCATCAATATCATAAATAAAGAAACTACGGCAACCAAGAGCCTAATTTAGGAATGTCTGCAGGTGCCTAAAATCAGAGAAGAGTAAGTTGATTCAGGATAGGAGATAATGGATATTCACTTAGAGAAAAGTGCTGTACAGATGGAAATAAATAAAGATATTTATTTATAATAACATCTTCATTCATGTTGCAAGGTAGCATGTCACATGTTTCACAAATGCTATGAATTGTCAAATATTACAAGCCCAATTTTAAAGAGAGCATGACCAGTACGAAAACATATGCAAATATAGGTCCTATATGACAACAGTTTGTAGTCTTACTGCTGGATGTACAGTGTATTCACATCTCGTAGGATGAAAGGATTTTGAAAGCTGCTCCACATTAAGCACTACAGTCTTTTATGGCAGAGTGACTGCAACAGCTGATAAAGAAAGACTGTCTGATGCTCTCTACCTATAATTCTGTAAGGTGTTCTACACAGTCCCACACGACATCCTTATCTTCAAATTGGAGAAACATGAATCTGAAGGGTGAGCTGTTGGGTGGATAAGGAATTGACTGGATGGACACAGCCAGACCATTGTGATCAATGGCTCTGTGTCCAGGAGGAGGCTGTGATGAGTGTGCTACCCAGGGCTCTGTCTCTGGTGATCTTTAACATCTTTATCAATGACACAGACAATGAGACCAAGTGTACCCTCAACAAGTTTGCACATTATATGGAGCTGCTACAAGTTGACACAGGAGAAGGAAGGGATGCTAGAAAATCTTGAGCTGGATCCATGAGAAACTAATGAGGTTCAACAAGTTTCAAGTGCAAAGTGCTGCTTCTGGGGCAGGGGAATTCCAGACATGAGTATAGCCTGGGAGCAGAACTTACTGAGAGCAGCTCTGTGGAGCATGACTTGGGGGATCTGGTGGATGAAAATCTGGTCATGAGACAACAATGAGCACTCACGCCCCAGAAAATCAAGTGTCCTGGCCTGCCTCAAAAGCATCAGGTCAGCAGTTCAAGGGAGGTGATTCTGGTCCTCTGCTCCACTCTCTCCCACCTGGAAGACTGTATCCTTGTCTGGAGATTTTAGCACAAAATGAACTTAGACCTGTTAGAGTTGGTCTGCAAGAGGGTCATGAAGACACAAGAGGGCTGGAGCACCTCTCCTAGAAAGAGGAGAGAGCTAAGGTTCTTCAGACACGAGAGAAGAAGACTCTAGAGAGATTTCATTGTAGCCTTCCAGTAATTGAAGAGAGCTTACAAAACACTGCGAGCAGTTTTGTACAAGGACATGTAGTGATAGGGCAAGGAGAACGAGAGGTTTAAACCATATGTTTGGAAGAGAAGGTTAGTGAGGCAGTAGAAAGAGGCTGTCCAGAAGAGCTGAGGATGTTCCATCCTTGGAAAATTTCAAGGTCAGGGCTGGATGGGTCTTTTAGCAACCTGGTCTGGTGGAAAGTGTCTCTGCCATAACAGATGTTACAACTAGATGATCTCTAAGTTCCCTTCCAACACAAATAATCCTGTAATTTTGTGATTTTATGATATTACTTGGGGGTATGAAAAATTATAGTCTTTTCACTAGAGAAGCTTGTGTAATATTGTTTCATTAAAAATCTTTGTCCAGGTGTATAATAATATCCCCAGAATCCATGTGAAGGAAGGGGAAGGACTGTTGCTGCCCTTTCCCTCCCCTCAAAGCTCAGGTTTCTACCTTGCAATGATTTATTGCATATATGTGGTTGCTATGCTTTTTTCTCAAATTATTTATCTTTTCCCTTGCTTCTATCTCTCTGTTCCATATGATTTATTGCGTCACTGGCTTCCCGGTATTGCTAATGCCGCCAGAAACATCCTAATTAAAGGACTGAATCATGAACAGAAAAGCAAAGTGGAAAATGAAGGAGATTTTCTAGCCCTGCATCCATAAACGTTGTGGACAGGCTATTTCCCTACAAATATTTATACCATCACTCCCTAAACTTTCAAGAAGTAATTATTTCTCCTACTTTTGAATAATTGTCCTTTCTTAGGAACCAGATTATCCCCAGGTATTAATTAATGTGATAACACCAAAGATGGATTTTTTTTTCCCCTAGGTTTTTAAAATATATTTGAATAGAAAGATATTTGGGATGTTTCTTTTTTTAAAACATGTATTAGGAAAGCCCTAACGCTCTACTGAGTTGTTATTTTCATTAGCCTTTAAATAAAATAAAGACTCTACATGCATTTCTCCTTTAACCTGTGTGAACACACACACATGCACATACTTAAACGTGTGTACTACACTAATAGATAGCAGGTATAATATTGATACAATAGAATAGTTCAAGGAGATAGTTACCTTAGAAAAAGCATTTTGTGGAACATACTCTTTTTACGCTTTTTAATGGCCTAATTTTATAAATATCTCTTGCCTTCACCTGTGCTTTTCATCATTTCCATCACTGAAGCATCAGTGTGTTTTTACTGAGAAATGCATTTGGACCAACATATCACTTAAACAAGAAGAATATGTAGCTAATTGATTTTATGTTGCCATTCTAGCTGCAGAAACACATTCATTTTAACACCACTAATGCCAAAATACATTCAGCCAAAACTTGCAGCTGCCTCTTGTTGCTTAAATGGCACAGAAAGATTGTGGTAGACTATGCAGTTTTCTACTTCCAAGTAGCACAACCATTAATGCTTAATACAAACAACGAGTCGAAGAGGTGAATAAAATAATAAAAGAATAAATCCGCATTGGATTAGGAAACATGTTTTAGTTTCCTATATTGCTTTCCCATTTTTTATTGTGAGCCAATTGCACACATTCATGTTTTGTGTATGGATGATAATCTTGGAAAAAAAGAGTTCTAATCTATCTATATTTAAAAGTTTTTGGTGACTTCCAGGTGTCACCTCTTTGGAATTTCTCTTCCCACACAAAATGGAAGAAAATAGATAAGTCTGCAGAGAAAGTCATGGAGGAAAGTAAGAAAAGAAAGAAAGAAAGATAGAAAGAGGATGATTACTGCAAAACACAAGACTATAAAAGGTTCTGAAAAACACTTGTGAATCTTGAGAAACATAAATTACTCAAAGACACAATAGTAGATCCTGTCTGTGTTTGGGGAGATTTATCAAAACCAAATGAGAAAAATGTTTTCTAAAATTTTGTCTCCACATGAAAATTCTTCTAATGAAGGGGTAGAAGATTCTGTTTACAATAATCTCCTGCATAAAATGAGGACACTGAGATCATTTCCTTTTTTCATCTTTAGGAAAGAAGATTCTCAGCATCCTGTAACAGTTTTTGCTGGTTTTACACTATTTTAGTCCTATACATTTACCAGTTGCCAGAAGTAAGGATAATGATGTGTTGAGATGATATTAAGGCTTCTCCTTATCCTGCTGCATTCCACTGAAAAGCAAGTGTAATCACATTTAAGGAAATACTTGATAGAAATTCAGTAAAATAAGATTGAGTCTATTTGTCTGACCTGGCTTAAAATTCAATACAGGAAATATAACATTTATCCCTTAAAATGGTGTTTTACTTTTGTCAGCTTTTGCCTTTAATCCATAGCTGATGATTTCTTGTTTGCCTGTCTTCATTTAACAGACTACGGTCTCTGCTTATGGCTTTACAGAATGTAGGAGCTTGTTGAGTGAATTTATATGTGAGATAAATTTTGAAAAATTGATCCAGAATACTTAGCTGATTTGGTTTTAGTTGCTAAAAATGCTACAATAATTTAATACTTTGGCACTGTAATTATTTTTAGCTCAAAGAACAGTTTCCTTGTAGAGAAATAGGGTTTCCATGAGCTCTGTGCTGCATAAACTCTAGATTCTTCTCATGGAGTAATCTTGCAGAGCATTATGGAGATGGGAATTGACTGGTTCTCTGCTTCCATAGGTGTGCAGAATTTGGCTGCAAGCAGCTCTGCCTGTGAGACAAAGATAGACAGATGATAGATTAGATAGATAGATAGATAGATAGATAGATAGATAGATAGATAGATAGATAGATAGATAGATAGATACAGATAGAAAGAATTATAGAACTGTAGAATCATAGAATTGTAGAATCATAGAATCATAGAACCAAGGATAGATAGGCCCTGGTTTACAAAATTCTTTGGGAAGTAGTCCTTCAGGGCTGGAAGCTCAGCAGAGGTTCTATTTTGGAATTCTGAGACATTAGACTTTGGCCTATTTAGGTTGAGACAGGTTCTTGGGAGGAAATGATGAAGGTCAAAGGAATCCAGGAAACCTTGAAAATGTTCAAGAAGAAAATCTAAAAGCTACAGGAGCAGGCCATACCTGTGTGCAAAAAGATGATCTGGCAGGGAAGAGGAGAAGCCTGGGTGAACAAAGAGATGTGGCTCAAACTCAGGAAAAAAAGGAGAGTGTATCACCTTTAGAAGAAGAGGCAGGCAACTCAGGAATACCAGCAGGATGTTGTGAGATTATGCAGGGAGAAAATTAAAAGTACTAAAGCACAACTAGAACTTTCTCTGGTTACTATCATAAAAGACAATAAAAAAGTAATATTAATATTTTTGCAAAAAAATGAGGGCAAAGGAGGATCTCCATCCTTTATTGTATATATGGGTAAACATAGTGACAAAGAGTGAGGAAAAGGCTAAGGTGCATAATGCTTTCTTCATCTCAGTGTTTAACAGAAAGACCAGTTGTTCTATAAGCACACAGCTAATTGAGCTGGAAGATGGGGACCAGAATGAAAACCTCCATAATCTAAAGTGAAAAGGTCAGTGACACAATGTGCTACTTACACACGCACAGGTCTATGGGATCAGACTAGATCCACCCAAGGGCTGGACAAGGGTGGCTGAAAAGCTGCTGCAAAAGCACTTGGGGGTGCTGGTCAATAGACAGCTGAACATGAGCCAGGGTGTGCCCAGGTGGCCAGGAGGGCTGATGGCATCCTGGCCTGGGTCAGCGACAGTGTGGCCAGTGACTGCACCCCTGTACTCAGCACTTGTGAAATCACACCCCAAACCCTCAGTGTTCAGTGTTGAGCCCCTCATGACAAGGAAGATATTGAGGTGCTGGAGCATGTCCAGGGAAGGGCAGTGGAGCTGGTGAAGGATCTGGAGCACAAGTCTGATGAGGAGCAGCTGAGGGAGCTGGGGGTGTTTAGCCTGAAGAAAAGAGGGCTCAGGGGGGAACTTACTGTTCTCTACAACTGCCTGAAAAGAGACTGTAGCCAGGCAGAGGTTGGTCTCTTCTGCCAAGGAGCAGGAGATGGGACACGAGGAAATGTCCTCAAGTTCTGACAGGGGAAATTTAGGCTGAATATGAGGAAAAATTTCTTCACTGAATGGATGTTAAGAATTGAAAGAGACTGCCCAGGGAAGTGGTTAAGTCATGATTCTTGAAGATACTTAAAAGATGTGTGGATGTGGTACTTAAGGGTCTAATTTAGTGGTGGACTTGGCAGTGCCATGTTAATGGCTGGTCTTGATGATCTTAAAGGTCTTTTCTAATCTAAATGATTCTATGGTTCTATGGTTCAATAGATAGATAGATATATAAAGGCACATTGACATTTCAGCAAAAACTTGTCTTAAAGCACATAATATAATCTGTGACTGAAAGAAGTAGCATGACTGAAGTGAAATACTTTTCAAACCATTTTTTTCTCTCTCCATTCACACAGACATTGACTGAAATGTGCATAGATGCTTGTTCTGAAAGCATAGGAGAAATACCTGCTCCCAGTGAAACTGTGGCATAAACTTCTACCACTAATAGAGGAGGAAATTAATATGAAATCAACTGAGCACTCCACATACATGAATGCATGTCCTTTTGTTGGTGCCTCAGGGTCTGCTGTCACATTCTTTCAAACAGCTGTTCACCTGCAAAGTGCTATGTGCAGAGCCCAAACTTTTTCAGGTACTAACGTGCTATGTGCAGAGCCCAAACTTTTTCAGATACTAATATTTTTAGAAATTGAACAAATAACACTGGGAGACTAAGATTATACACAGTAAAATAACATGATTAAAAGAAGTCATAACTTGCAACCGTGTAACAAATGATTATCCAGCTGTAAAATATTTGCTATATAGACAGAACTATAAGTGAACATAATATGTCTTATTCTGACATGACATTCCAGGGATGTGTTAGCATTTTACCAGCATTGTGAAATGCCACCATAACATGGAAAACATGAAATTATTCCACAGCAAAATGATTTAACAGAATAACAACAAAAATAAAAATAGGGGATAGTCACAATGCTTGGCAAACCTGCAGTCTCCTAAAACCAGCCTCCAGCAGTTCTGCAGTGCCATATATACAACAATACCATAAATAAAGGTAATTATCCAAATGATGTTATAAAGCTAAGTCAAAGATGGTCTTGTGGAGAACTTACTTGTAATTAAATTGGGGAAAAACCTGTAGAATCATGTAGGAAGGAAATAACAATTTTTCCTCCATTTTTTAGGCTATTATTCTGTATTAAAATCTCTACTACAGTGCAAGAATTATGTTCAAAACTGACCATTTGCTTTCAAAAACCAAATCTTTTTTTAAGAGCACGAGATTTTATATGTAGCTGGAGTCTATGTTGCTGTCTAATCATAAAGCACACAGCAGTATTTTTGAATGACAGCTAACCAATTCAAGGTAAAACCATAGCAAAGACAAAGCCATTAACAAAAGCTCTCAGGTTAACTACAGTTTCTTACTTCTGTGAAAATAACAGACTACTCTACTTGACTGGTATTTTATGCTAAATAAGAGGAGCTGAGTCATATACCATGTCTTCTCATGGTGAAAGCATGCTCTTTAAGGTTTCTAATTCAGTTTTGTCCTTCATCTATTGCTTGAGAAGTGTCAGGAGGGTGAAAAATAACAATTCTTTTACTGGTGGGATTTTTTGATGGTGCAATATTTTGGTGAACTTTCTCCCTTCCCCTTCAGGTTCATACTGGAGATGGGGTGGAAGTGCGACATAAAGAGGACGTCTGATGTCTGCAATTGCTGCTGTATGGTTTCTCTAAAGACCCCAAACTAATCCTCAAGCAAAATGTGTGGCTTCTAAGAGTAATGAAATTTGCTGGTCTGCAGTTGCTCACTCCTGCTTTGGTAAGGGATAATTTAGTTATATACTTCCATGAATAAAATTAATGTTAGTCAAAATTCACCTGTAAATAGTTCTGTATATCTCCATTGTCTTGGAATTGTCTTCAAATAACACACTTTGAGACTGAAATACCAATAGTTTTTCCTGCTTTACTGTCTTCATTCTTAGAACAGCTTTTAAGGATTAAGATTTCTTTGCTAGAACAGTTTCCATCTCTTATCCTTGAAACCTTGAAATTATGTTCATCTTGGTTTAGGTTGATAATCTTTGTCCTTTATTAATTTTTAACTCCAGACTGTTGTAGTTTAAGGGCTTGCGATCTGAAGAAGTTACGGAAAGCTAGTAGACCCCTCTCTGTTAAGATAGCAAGGCCCCTTGCAATTAGCCAATAGCACCTAGGTGTGACGTATGTAAATGGGAGTAACACAGTGAACCTAGGCTATAAATGTCAAATTCCCCTAGAATAAATCGCCGTATTCGCCATCCATCACATTGGTGTTGTGGGATGTGGGCTGAGGATAGCCGCCCGTGCGGGAGCTGGCCGGGGCGCCTACCTTGCTTGAAACCCAACACCAGACAACATTGAACCCCAGTGTACCTAATCTACCCCTTGTCTTTGTAGCTCTTTAGAACTTGAACTGAACTGAATGGAATAGACAAATTACTTCCAGGCATGATTCTCTTGGTTACAATGGAGGTACAGAAATGATGAACTTGCCTTCATAAGAAATAATGGTGCAGATACGAGCATTGTTTTCCCAAGCATCTGCAACGCTGGGATAGTTATAGAATAGCATAACATCTCTAATGAGCAAATCTCAGATTTATGTGATCACAGATGAAAAGGGGATACCAGCAGCATAACTGCTTCATGTCTGCCTCCACAGTCTGCTGTTCTGGTGACTGGTTGAATGGCCCATGAAACAAATCCTCATCACCCCACATTTCAGCCAGCCTGAAATGAACCATCTCAAATCTTTTTACTCTGGTATTACATATTGAGCATGGTGAAGTTCCAGGAGCTGACACCTAAAATGTTTAGCAAATCTTGATATGGGAACTGACTCCAGTAGAAAGGCAGGATGAATGGCTGTCCAGTTTAAATCTACTGTTACGTACGTATCCAGCTTTAAGGATTCTCTGTGACTGCCAATACTCCTTTACAGTTTACTTTTCTGCCAGATGCAGACCTATAGCATTTGTTAAGGAGACACATTCCGTGTGGCACAGGGCACTACATTTAGACAGAGATGTCAATAATTGGATCCATGTTTCCTGTGGTGGTTTTTCTTTCTTGTGTCTTTTGAAACGGATAAAATTGGTTGACTTTATATGGGATTACTTTGGATTGCATTACCACTTTGATTTTGGCTTATTTTCCCTGCCAGCAGGGTTATCAATTGTGATTGCAGGCTAGGTAATAATTATTGGGATTTTTAAGAACTATTAAATTGCTAGTGCCAAAAGTTACCACGTAGTGGTATCTTAGATACCAGAGCCATTTGACTGCACTTAGCATAGTATATCCCTCTGGGATTTTATGATGTGGTAACAGTTGGCAATTTGTGACTTACTGATAGTGACAATTGGGTGTATGAAACCATAAATCCATTTAGCAATAGCATGCCTGTTGCACATTATTCTAGCAACATGAAATGAACACAGCTGTGCACTGGTAAACAATGCTTAAAAACAATAGAAAACATGGAAGGTGACTTCTAAGATAAAAATGTAACTGTCAATAAAAAATAATGACAGGGTTATATTTTCTGCAGCTTGAAAACTATTGTTTTCAAGAATATTTGAGATTATGTACCAGCTAAGATCTTCATTATAAGCATGCTTGAATGGATAGGCTTTAATTAATAATTCACGTTCCAAAAAAATCAATTTTGTTCACCCAGAAACTCATCAGAAATCTCAGAGAAATCCTTCAAATAATTTTGTCTGAGGAAAAAACATAATTTTAGAAATACTAGAGTAGTCTGGACATTTTGAAAATTATGATTATTACATATTATATATATATTTCATAGGTGTATATTGACCTTCTTATAAAGATGAATTAGATTTACACTTCCATTTTGGTACTATTAATAAAACAAGACTGTTGTGGTAGTGTACTTCAAATACAGAAGAAATTCACCTTCAGAAGTAGTACAGAACAGGAAAGAACAAACAGAAAAAACAGATTGAATAGAATGATTTCATTTGGAAGGTACCTACAGTGATTATCTAGTCCAACTGCCTTACCACTTCAGGGATGACTACAGGTTATTAGCAATAATTAATTAATTAATTAATTAGTCATAGTGATTAATTAGTAATTTATAATATTAAAGCATTTTATTGAGGGCCTTGTTCAAATGCCTCAAACATTGAATTAATTTGCGGAATTGACTATGTAAAGAGGATATTTTTTCTTTCTATACACTTGTACAGGGTCTGACTGAGGTAGTTCACAGCCCTCACAGGGCAGTGCTTTGCTGTGGTAAGTGGAAAAGTGTTGATAACACACCAGTGTTCCAGCAACTGCCAAGCAATGCTGTCCCTCTGACATTCCTTCCCCCTTTAAGGGGAGTGGGCAAGCTCCTGGGAGGGGACACAGCTGACCCAGATTAACCAAAGGCATATTCTATACTGTGTGATATCAGCTCAGGTATAAAAGCTAAGGGAGAGGGGAGGAAGCAGGGGGAATTCATGATTCATCAGTATTTACCTTCCAGAGAAACCACTACAGGTACTGAGGCCCTACTTCCCAGGAAGTGCCTGAACATCACTTGCTGATGGGAAGTAGAGATTGACTTTTCCCTTTGCTTATGTGTAAACAGAACTCTCTGTTGTTTCTTTCTTTCACTGTAATAAACTGTTTTATCTCACCCTCTGTTTTTTCTCCACTTTATTCTCTCCTCTGTGCAACTGGGAAAGGGTGTGATGGAGCGGCTTAGTAGGCAACTTTCCCACAGCCAAGGTCAATCCACTATGGTAATTTTGGCACCCAGACAGAGACAGGCAGCAATATTTTGGAGGAGGAAAAAGAGACCTGCACATGCTAGAAGAAGACAACAATGTTAACTGAGACATCATTTTCCTGTGAGACTGTTGGGTTTCTTTCCACATGAGACAGTTCTCCACAAAAGTCTCCAGCATGGTTCCAATCTCATGAGAAGCAGTCCTCCCAAAACTTCTGCAATGTGAGTCTCCCACCACTGGCACGCTGGTCCTCCCAAAACTGCTGTGGTGTGGGTCACTTTTCCACAGGTTGCAGTCCCCCAAGGACAGGCTGCTCCAGCCTGGGAGCAGGGCCCTGTGTCTCCACCAGGACCTCAGCCTCCTCCAGGCATCCACCCACTCTGGTGTGAACACCTCCCCCAGGGGCTGTGGGTGTATCTCTACATTCCCCATGGATCCCTGGGCTGCAGGGGCACAGCTGCTTCACCATGATCTCACCATGGCCTGCAGAGGAATCTCAGCTCCGGTGCCTGGAGCACCTCCTGCCCTCCTCGACTGACCTGGTGTCACCATGTTGTTCTGTCCATATGGTCTCATCTCCTCCTCTTCTCTGCCTGGAATCAAAACTGCGCTGCCACCTTTGTTTAGATTTCCTCCTAAATCTGTTATCACAGAGGTGTTACCATCATCTCTCATTGGCCCAGTTTTGGCCAGCAGTGTGTCCATCTCCAGAGCCATCAGGGATTGGCTCTGCCGGACACGGTGAAAGCTTCCAGCAGCTTCTCACAGAAGCCACCTCTGTGGTCCCCCTGCTACCAAAAACCAGGCTGTGCAAAACCAACACAACACTTAATGCTACATTATATAACCAGATTTAGTTTGAACAAATAGGAATCTTTTTTTTAAAGATGAGCGATAGTATGCCAGCAGTGCAGTCCCTTTACCTTCTGGAAGGCTTCAAGAGTTGGGGTTATGTAGTCAGGGAGAAATAATGGATTTCATCTGAGTATCTGGATTTGAAAAACCAGTTATTTTGTCACCCTAGGGTTATAAATATTGCATCAATGTACATATAAATAATAATCTAAACATATGTACAAAATATGTATAATAAATATAAATATAATAATATAATAAATGTACTAGATATCATATCATAGCATATCATATCATGATATTTACAGTGATCTTTGGGAGATTTCTAAATGTGAAATGTACAAGAGGGGACATAATAAGAGACTGGTACTGGTGAGAACCAGGGAGGTAACATTAAATCACTAGGAACAGAATCACCTCAGTCAAGTTTCATTTTTTATCACATAAGCAGGATTGTGTTAAATATGTAAGCAAAGATTTCTGCAAAATCAGAGGGAGGGAGAATCAGCCAACTGCACTGATAAACACATGGGCTGTCATAGCATTTACAATAAACCCAAATTACTACAAGTCAAAGTTACACAGGGATTACATTGATATTTGTATTGACATGTTGATGAAATAATATTAATTACCTATTTTTTTAAATCAATCTGAGCTGAAAAATCTGAGGATTTTGCTTTGGGATTTAAAACAAGAAGCAGTCCTTATTGTAATTTCTTACAATATTTAAACACATTCAGTAAGACTATGATGTCAAAGTGCAGTATGAAGCTGCAGGGAAAACAAAACACAAGTAGATTAACTCATCTTTGTATTCACCTGTGCTTTTTAATAATTTGTAAAGGACAAGGTGTATTCTAACCTATGTCAGGCTTTCTAGGTTTCCTGAATCCATTGCCTTGCAGAATCCCAAGTTCATCAGTAATGACCAGAACTTTCACAAGAGTTATTATTACAAATATTGTCATGCAACCAAATATTCTGGAGAGTCTGAGAAAAGAAAATTGCTGTTTTTCCCTTTATTTGCTTATGGGACAATTCCCTGGAGACAGGACAGATTTTATAGGGATTCATTTCTACCAATCCAGAAATTAAACAGGAACCCAGATTGTCAGTGAACTTTCCAAATCACATGTGAAAATAATAATTCGGTTCAGTATGAAAATTTTTTAAAGTCTGATATGGCAGCATACTGCATTTTATTTCCATCTAGTTATTTTTCTGCTTTGGATTACATATATAAAATCTGTTCAAGGTCACATATATCTGGTGAGCTCAATGAACAGTTCATAATATTCATCCATTACAGAGTACAACATAAAATTGGGATTATTTTACACTACTAAGTAGCTTTTTTAGGAAAATGACCTGAACTATTTTAGGTCAAGGTTGAAAGTATCAGCAAATTATAGACTTGTTAGACATTCTAGTCACATGTACTCTTACATTTTTGACAACCTCAAAAAACTTGCCACATATACCTGAACGCACTGTGTGAAGGAAAAAATTCTTGCTGCATTAGTGAATATTGTATTCTCCTTAGGCCAAGCAGACCATATATATATATGTATAATGATTCTACTAAAACTGTTTTTCAGAAATCATGTTATAAGCCACTCAAAGTAATTTTTATTTTTTATGAAAATACAGATATATTTCCAAAAATGTGGAACTAAGTCATGTTTCCACAGTGAAAACTTACACGAAAGATGTACATCTGAAAAAAAAGGCACAGATAAAGAGAAAAAAAATAGTCAGAGAGGGATACTTTAAGTTATGTTTTTGTGTTACTTCTAAAGAGGGAGGTAAGCACCATAATATCAGGGATTCAAATGTTCTACTGTTTCCATATAAAGTATAATGCAGAGCCCTGGGCTGGAATCACAGGATCCATACACAACACACAGAAAAGTCCATAGGTGATGGAACTGTCCCCAGAGCAACGAGGCTGATGAAAGGGGGTCTGCTTACAGCCATCCAGCAGGCACATGCTGACAACAGCATAGTGTCTTAACAGTTGTCCAGCTTTATATAGGCTTACTTGTCTAATGGTTGCATCTCCTTCTGATCCCTCTTTCAAAGGAATGCAGCTGAGATTATTCCTTTTTTCCTGAAACCTCAGATGGACCTACCCATCTAAAACACAGCAGGCACTGAGTGGCAGTGATAGCTTTGCAGAGCTTGTACATTATACTTTATCAGTTGAAACATTATCCCAAAATAGGTGAGATCTAAGTTCATTTCCCCCTTCTGTTTGAAGGAATTGAACCCAACGTTCCTCAGTGCCCTCCCCAGCAGGCTGCCCACAACCCCAATACAGTGAGTCAGCAGCCCTCTTCAGAGCTGTTGAGCTCTGTAGAGAAGGATGCACAACTTTCCCAGTAAAAGAAGCAAACTGAAAATAGTGACAACTTTGTTCAAAAATTATAGAGGGCACCCAGGAAGAGCCAGAATCTAGATGCTGCTGTTAGGTGTGTTTGGTCCACATTTTACCCAATGATTGTCCCAGGAGCCTTCCATGAAATTACTGAATCAATATTAACTTGAGTGATAATTCCATTGCTCAATGCTGAGGGAAGAAAATTTTGATTTTAATGAATGCTGTTATAAATGTCAACAAATAAATTATTAAATACTTGTATGAGAAATTAAACAAACAGCTTTGTTGTTTTTCTAGAGGGATCTGCACAGCTGCAACTTGGCTCAGGGTGTCTTTTTGAACTGATGCACTACTGCTTTTTGATGATACTTTCAAAAGTTCATGGCATTCTGTCATTACAGAACTTGCTTAAAGAGGCAAGTACAGTACATCAGTGATATTGTAACACATAGAATAGGCAAAGAATATATTCTTGCACTTCTTTTAAAAAGACTTTCTTCTTCTCCAATCCATTCACAAAAAAATCCAGTAGCACTGCAGAAATTTATACAGAGCAGGAAGAACAGAAATCCCAAAGCACATTCCAATTATAAACATGTTATTTATATTTTATGGGCAAAAAGGTTTATTTCCACAAGCACATTGTTTTCCTTTATCTGTGTGCTTCCTTTAATGCTGTCAATAACCCAGTATGCAGCTGGTTTCTGCTCATAGATTTTTTAGAAGATAATAGAAATAAGCATGCACAGTAGATAGAACTATTTATGGGTAACATAAAAATGCCTGCTCTTCATCAAGATTTCTGCTTGCTAATTAACTGGAAAAATTTGGCATGATATTTTTCTAGTATTTTAAAATAAATATTAAAATATATTAACATGAAAAATAAAAATAACTTCTTAGTTAAAGATATAATTAAATGCTAGATTTACATTTATGTTTTAAGGTGCACAAAAGGTGTACTTATTCACGCCTTGAAGGAGTATTTTAATATCTATACAATTTAAGTATTAAATTGTTCAGCAAGCTGCAATATCTATCATAATGCTAGCCAAATTAAAATGTTTTGGGGAAGGAAAAATACCACCTAAATTTATAAAGGTAATAAATAGGAGGAAGATGCTGAACTAATTTGATGCACTTCAATTTCCATGTGTTGTATGATAGTTTGTAAAAAATGTCTCCTTTCTTCCTTGAAAGTTAAGAATCTCATTATGGGGTGAGCAACTTGGTAACACTTAAAAGGAAGATTATAAGAAGGCTTCTTCATCAATAAGTAAATTCATCAGCTGTAAGAAAAGCTGTGAATATTTTTTCACTCTACTGGTCAAGACAGAATAATTTGCCAATGTAATTTCCCTACTTTTCTGTGCTATTTTTGGACAATTGTATCTCTCTCCTTGTTCCCTAAAGAATACCAGAAGAAGGATCACATCACAAATGGGAAGGAGATAAATCTGCTTAAATATATGTCTGGCTGCATTCCATCCATACAGCTTCTCAAATGTCTGAAGTAGTAAACACCAGGCTGAGATGCATACAAAGTTATCTAATGATCCAGTTTTATAGCAGCTATATATACTGAAATCCCACTCAGATGAGTGTGTCTGGCTTGGGCCTCCACAGATGGCCCTTTTGGGATTCAAATTCACCTCTCTCTTGCCTCAGTTTTTTTTTTTTTTTAGAATTGTACACTAGAAAATCTGGGACATTTGGCTTGAGGAAGGTTTTTCCATATAAATTAGAATACTTCTCAAAGTCACAATACCCTCCAGTTCATGGCTCCTGTCAAATATTCTCTTATCGTAGACATTGCAAAGCTTTACAGTAAGCGATTCTTTTTAATTAAAATTTCTAAGCATCAGACTAATAGGTTTCAGAGTAATATACTGACAGTGTCTCAAGAGCAAACATCCTAATGTCTTATAACATGAAATCAAATATGCTTATGAAAAACATCTTATGGACCATAGAAAAATATCTTGGAGGCCAGAAGCCCCTACCAACTCTGTGCTTCATCATATAAGTCTGAAGAGAGAACTAACTTTTGTCATGGTGAATATGAAGTGGGTGACCAGAAGCTTGAAAATAGACAGTGTAATAATTTCTAGTTCTCTGAAGGTTTATCCACTAGAATATTGTTTGCCTACTGTGTTTATAAATGAGCCATTACCAATAAGTGAGGTGGGGTTTTGCTAAGTTACAGGGCAGTAGATATGCCAATTTAATGTAATTCAATGAAATTTAACTGTGAAATATGTGTCTATTATTTTGAAAACCATAATGAATTTTTAGATAGAGTGAAGCTTTGAGTAGAAACCAAAGAAGCTGCCTGCATTGGTTCTCTGATATTTGGAAAAAAAAAGAATTGCAAGATTATGACATTAAGTACAGAGGAAGTTGAAAGTTTAAAGTGTTGTTAAAGTCAAAATTTAAGCAAATAGCACAGAATGGAACTGATGAAGCAAAATCCAAATTTTACATTGAAGTTTGCAATCATATTTCAACAATATGACCATGACCTGTTGAACATGTGATCATCTGTTCCTAAATGTGAGGATTCTTTAGATCACTTAAGTTTCAAAAGCATAGTTATGGACTTATTAAACTTTAAAAATACTAAGTACATGTAGTAGTGACAACACTGAATGATTTATTGCTATATAAATTTCAGCCTGAACTGCTGTACCCTTTTGCTTAGAAATACATTCTGATTTGATGTGCAGCAGTAATTTTCTTTGCGTGGAATTTGTCATTTGCCAGACAGCTTTGCTTTTGAGTCCCAAGTGGATTTTCATCTATGTGATACATGTTTGCTTACAAGAAGCATTGGTTCAAAAGTGCCAACTATTACAATGGATTGGTTTGTCTAGATCCAAACTGCAACTCAAATTTGTAAACCCTTTGCTATTGAAAACTCTCTATAGCTGCTTGCTGCTTTTTGTTTATTATTAGAAAAACCAGTGGTTTCATTTAAGAACAGAAAGATTTTCTTATATTTTTTCTAAAAAACTTTAAAATCTGTAAATTGAATAATTTTTTTTCCCTGAAAAAATCAAATCTGGGTTTGAAGTTGGATAACTTGTTTTGAAGACATTCAGCCTCAGAGTTTGATACATACATTTTTTCTTATGTTACTAATATAGAAAAAAATTATGGTTTTAGTAAAATGTTTATTATTTGTATTTTAATACCAATTATTTAATTTGAAAAATCAGTAATTTTAATCACAGAAAACTGTGTGAATGGATATTGTCATGTTCTCTAGTTTCCCTGAGTATGGGAACTCTTACCTTTATATTAGTTTAGTTTAACATTAATTTCTTAATAACAAGGTAGAATGATCAATTCAGAAAAAGAAATAAATGACAGATTTGTAATCATGTCATGTTAAAAAAAATAAAAGAAAAAAGATAATTGTAATTTTTAATTTTAAAGATTCTAGATCCAAGACAAAAAGTGTTTCTTTTTTTAAGATTACCAAATAAGAAAAATGTCATAGCATGTGGCATTAAATTTAAGACAGTTGTAAGAAACATGGGGGGAAAAACAGCTTGTTTAGTATACCATGTGTGATATACGCACCTAAGGAAACAAAACCAAAATATTGGAAAAATCCTAAAAGTGAATGTTTTCCAGTCATGATATATTACCTCTTACGTTTGTGATTCCACTTGCCAGCTAAATGGACTTCCATGTGCTTTTTGTAGATAAAGAAATATTATCAGTAAAAACCAAAAATGTTTGTTAACTGCTGAGACCAAATCACAAATTATGTAAATTCAGATAATGTCTAAATTCCCAAATAACAGACAGTAAGAACAAAAATAAGAAATTTACTCTGCCACTATAGACTGTATTTATAACCTACACCATACATCAAGGCCAGATCCTGTACATACACAGTTACAGGTAGCATTTTATTCAATCATTTCTCCAGCAGTGAGGGTTATTGATTGTGTTATGAAAAAGTTTTTATCAAAGGCTGCCAAAGCAGTTCTAATAAGTTTTTCTTTGCTTTGGTTTTCTTAATTCACTTTGAGCTACATACTTCAAGAAAAGCAGAAGCAGAGGTTTTATGACTGGTTTATAAACTTCTGAAATGATATAGTTGTTATAGGAGAAAGAACAATACAAAACTTATTTCAGTACCATGAGCAGAGCTATTACAATAAATATTTGAAAATTTTCTACTATAATTGCTAAAGCTTGGAAATGCACTTCCGTGGTTTCATAAATTACGTTATCATTTTTGTGTATTAATTGTTATAAAATAGGTTACAATGCATGTTCTAATAATAAAACTTCTAAGGAATGAAATTGCACTTCAATAAAACCCAATTCCTTTTATGCTGTCATAAATGCATCATTTTTAACCTTTTCAAAGATTTATAAAAGGGACTTGCAAAAATAAAATGACCACACAAATCATAACAAAAATTTCCTAAGCTAAATATAGTTTCAGTTTCTTCAAGTTTCATTCAGGAAACCTGGAATTTCTAATATACATGGGAAATATACTCCAAATGCAGCTTCTAGAATACAATAAAAATGTGTTTATTCGTTTTAAAGAATTATTTTCATATGTTTTAACAAAGCTGCCCAGTCCTGGGAGTAGCTTTGAACTAGAATGATCCTTAAATTCGAAGTCTGACATCTCAGTTATCCCCAAAGGCAGCCTGAATTTCTTCTCTGTTCAATATGCAATCTATACTTCAGTTAATTATAAAAGTTTTCTTTAGAGCACATGATGCTGCATTCTCCTGGGATGCCTTTGTAACCATCCTCTGTGTGTGACCTCCTCTCCCAGGGTGCTGGCAAAGACCAGCGGGTCGGTGGTGACAGAGATGTTGCACCGAGATAGACAAGGTGTGGTTTGGAGTGTGGGTACAAAGTGCGTGGAATGCCATGGAATGCCAGAGCCCACCTGCTCTGAGACCTTATGAGAAACAGGCTGCTGGTGTGTTTGTGTGCTGCAGGCAGGAGCGTGTTTGGAACCACGTGTGCAATAGCAGAGGAGGTTCTGATAAGACTGCCTATTACTGGATAAAAAAATAAAATCTGAGCTCCTTTTTCATAAGTTGTGTAATGAATTTGTACTAAACTGCGTTGAACACTGCAGTCTAAGTTTTTTAATGCTAAGAAAGAGAAATCTAATAACTCACACTACCAAAGCACTTTTTATTTTATGTATTTTATTTGATATTTATTTTAATGTTATGAAGCCAGAAATTGGGTAGCTTTCTAACAACTAAAATCAGTTGAATTTAACAAGGCCCATGATCCTTTCATAGTATAGAGAACATTATTTTCAGACTATATTCATATTACTAAATTTTAAGTTTTTAATAAATTCCAAATTTTCATATATTTTTGTTTTTTTTTTAAGAACAGTGGAATTTCCAGGTTATCTGTTTGACAAGATATTCCACAGAGGTGGATATGGGAAACTGTTCTGAGTGTTACAGTGTGCCCCTTGGGAAAGCAAGAGCTACATTTTAGGAGTGATGTGGCCTTGTTCTCTCACATGATAGAAGGAAAGCACTGTTTGATCAAGGATAGGAAAAGTCACTGATCTCCACATTTTCAGGTCTTCCTAACTCTATCATTTACTTCTCACTCTTAATTTGTGCAGGCGTAAGCACCACTGAATGTGCAAATCAGAGGAGAACTAACTATAACAGTTACATTTTAAAATATTTTCAGCAGATATGATTTCAGAGCAATCTGACAGAATGTTTTTTTGTGTACTAATGCAAACTTTCCCTAAGGATAGGGTACTTAGATGAAGCAGTAATTGTTAAATTTTCTTCCTTTCCTCCGTAATCTGTAATGGTTACTGTGTAAGAAACAATATCAAGGGTTCAGATCACAATGTCAATATTATATAGATGTTAATATACTTACTCTTAAGAACCCTTTACTTCACTACACATAAAATCTCTCTATTATTGTGACCATATATCTATTTTCTCATCTAGGATATTTTTAATAAGTTCATTATACTAATATTATCAACAAGTACAGAACAAAAAGCAGCTAAAAATGTGAATTCACACTCCAGAAGCAGATAATTTGCTTTTTATTTTCACCTCCACTTGTTTTGATGTCTAACTTTTAAAAATTTGAGCCAATTTGGTTTACAGGCAAATAAAAACCTACTTAGCTGTAGACTAAAATTTAATTTGACGTAATTTTATGTACAGTCAAATAATTAGAACTCAAAGATATCTTAAAATGCTTTTTCATCTGCTTTAAAAAATTGAGGTAAGCTAAAATATCATTGACTTAAATACATGCATAAAATATATAACAGCAATCAGTGGATCATTTATGGATATAAAAATAATCGAGGCTCAAAAATGCTCTAATATCTATTTTATGTGTAGTGATTTAGTTTTTACATTGATCAATGTATTTTAAATAAGCTGACAAATAAGGTGTTGACTCATTAACAACCTTACATCTAGTGTAAATACTTAATTTTTCAGGTCCATGGAATGAAATACATGATGATTCAAAGACCAAAACTTTGTTCTATCCTTCAGATTGTCAGTATTCTTCATGGATACTAATTTTTCATATCTTTGACTCCCAAGACATGATAGGACCAATACCTCAGTTTGTAATTTATTATATCATTCCCAAGGAGAAGATTTTGCAGGAATAATTAAGTAACAGAATTCTCCCCCATCTGAGACCTATTTGGTCACAATGGAAGAGATTAAATAATGTGAAGACAAGAGAAATTGAAGATGAATGTCCTATAATTTCAGAGATGGCCAGAGTTACATAGATAAGCTAGATTTTGCTCACAGAACATGCATAAATTTAGGACCTTTGAAATTATTGTCTTGATAAAACAATAGTTTAATTGTTAAAGCTGAACATCTTTTTTATTCTCATTAAGTGCTGGGTATGTAACAGAATTACTAGCTGGAAGGGCTGAGGGCCATCAGCAAAGAGGGAGTAACAGCATAACAGAACAATACAGAAACAGCTCCTTTCTGATACCAAACTGAATTTTACTGAGGTTGCGAGGAAGACAAGTTGACCAGATGTTCCCCAAGATTTACTTGTAAACAAGTAGATAATATCTTGATTTTCACAATTTAAACATACCCAAGATCTTAAAAAATATCATAGCTTGCATATCACCAAACACTGTGAATAATAAAATGTATGTTTTCCATGGAGACATGCTGACATGGGACACTGCTGAATAGTTTGGTACCCAATCTCACATTCCATCACTCCTGCTGCAGTTGGCTTTGTAAAGACTCCTGCAGCAAACTCTCTCACAAAGGGCACATGGGGAAGGAAAATCAAAGTGCATGATGGGAAAGAAAAATCATGTTGATTACTTTTGAAGACCATGGATTACTTTTGTAATATTCTGAAAGTTGTTCAGTTCAGATTTTAGAGAAAACAGAGAAGCTGTGTTAGAAACAGGGATCAGAATCCGAGTCACATCTTCCTTGTTAGGGCCTCCTTTTATCTACAGTCATGCCTGTCTTTGCTTGCTTTCTGTCTGTTCCCAGAAATATTATATGTATTACTGCAGTGACATGCTTTAAGCTGTAGATGTGATTTCTTCACTTTTTTTGGTGAATTTGTTGCTATGAAATTAGTTATGGAGATAGATAAGAGATGAATTAGGTTTATGAGAGAAATAAACAGGAAATTCTGATAGTAAATACTATAGAGCTTACAAAGTGTAACACTATCACCAATGCTTCATCCATGAGAGCAGAAGCTAGATGTTAGCCTTCCTGGAATATTTGTAAGATTACTTTTGACTAATGTGCTGAAGAAGGAGGCAGCAGTTAATTTCCTTTGGAGCTTCCAAGAGCCTCTCTACACTTACCACATACTATGGGCTGCAGTCACACTTGAAGTTGGCAGCTTAAGGAACACAGCCTTACAACAATATTGTTTGTTAGCACAGTCGATCATGTGATAGAACAGCTGGGAGATTTAGCAGTACCTAGCAGTATGAGAAACAACAACAACAATAAAAGACAAAAATAGTCACTAGGAGCGAAGGCTGCACTTGAGACACTGTAGCTTCATTCCCATGAGCTGTTGCCAGCTGCACCCTATTTTCCCAATATGAAACTTGGCAGCAAAAAGGGTCTCTGTTTTAGATTTCTGTTGAGTCTTTTGTGCTTATTTAAAACCATCCTGCTTAAAAGACTAACTGTGTAGTGGAGGATAATAATCAACAGGGTTTTGCTACTGAAACAGTATTACATGACTCTAGAGATCTTTAACTCACATGTCAGAAGATAAATTGAAGAGATAGCAAGACTAGTGTCTCTAGATTTCCTGTTCCCTCAGATGAGAGTAGAAAAATCTCTTCTACTGCACTCTGGTGTTTAGGCCCACTTAATGTGAGGAGAAGAAAAAGAAAAAAACAGCAATAACAAAATAATTAAGAAAAAATCAGAAAACCAAATCAAACTCAAACAAATCAAACTGACAAGTTTTGATAGCTCTGCAGTTACCTCTTCATCCCAATTGCCTAGAATAAAGAAGAAGAAATAGAATGTGTGTCTTATTCAGTTTTTGATCTTCTTGCCCATACAGTCAAAAATTGGAATGAAAATGGCTGTATTTTTTTTCTTTTTCAGAAAGATATGATAAAATATAGTTTCATCTCGTTTAAGAATTTTTGTCTGTATGTAGCACAAAAGATTAACATTCTGTAAAGCATCATTATTACCTCACCATTAAATATTTTTGGTACAGTGCTCATACACATACATGGGAAAGCTATATACAGCTCCTACAAAAGGGATCTCAACCACTCAAACACACAGCATAAACCCATTTCAAGTACTTTTTTGGTTAGGAAGGAGCACCATTTTGGAACTGAAAAATCTTTAGGTAAGACCACTGGTGAATTCTTCAAAAAAATAATTACACTAATGGAAAACTGTTGCTGTTGGACACGAAAGGAGCCACACAGACACAGCTTGAGGTGTGGTGAAAGAAAAGAGACCTTTATTTTCTTCTCTCAGTATTTATAAGTTTCTGACCATGGCCAGGGATTAGATAGTCAGGATAACACCTTCCCAACCACACTGGCAATGAGAAATGTCCATCAAAAGACGTGTATCAGAAGGAATGTACACATATCTATGTTTACAGTTACTGTCCTGGGAAAGTCTTTAGAAACTATGTCATCAAGATAGAAAAACTGAGTTTTCAGGGCGACATCTCACCCTTTGTGTTTTTTTTTCTTTAAAAAAAAAAAAAGAAAAATGAACAAAGAAGCTAACAGCATTCTAAACAATCAAAAGGAAAAGTAATAGGAAAAATAAACAGTGCTTCATGCAATCAGAAGGCTGTAGTTTCAGGGTGATAGAAAACAAGCAGGATGAAAAAGTAATGTCAGGAATTTTGTAAGGCATGCAAATAGAAAGAAAGGTCACATGTTGATATTTCTAAAATACACCTAACACTGATGTCTGGAACTTTCTTCTTTGATTTTTTCTCTACTTTGAGAAAACTAGCTCTTCAGTTTTGAGGACAGCACTGAATATCTCAATCTCTTTGATTTGTCATGATTTCAAATTCACATTCAGGACGACTGTATCTGATATTCTAGTGCTGATTATCTATTTGATAGGATTAAGGGACAGTTTGGGGTGTAAAGACAGAAAAAAGTAATAATACCGTGGTATGATGTAAAGAATTATTCTTCTCATCCTAAAACGTTATTGAAACAAGTCTGATGATTGTTATTAAACAAGTCATCACCATTTTAACTGTTCCACCTTAAAATTTAATATGATTAATATATTTTTAAAAAGGCATCAGAAGGTGTAAACTATCCATTTGCCTAATTTTAGAATTGTTTTAATTTTTGTCATAAATGTTTTCAATGTCACGGTAGTGATTCTGTTCTTCAGCCTTCAAGAAGCAAATACACCTCTTAGAAGTCTTCAGTCATATCTGCCATTCTCATGCAGATACTTCAGTATTTTACAACATCTCAAATCACACTAACTACCTTTTGTTTAGTGAGCTGAATTTTCTGTGATAGCATGATGTACAGGAAAATGGGGGAAAGGAATAATACTATTAAAAAAAAATGATAGCAGGATTTTCCTTTAAAGAAAAAAGGATAAAAGTATCTTCATAACTTAGTGCAATAACTAGTGCAATCCAACTTTTTTATAGGTTGCCTTAAAACTTCTGAAAAAATAATATACTTGAAGGAAAATATTCTATTAATTATGTATGGTAGTTAGGTGCATGTTTTTATGTCTGAAATTTTTCCAGTAATACTTTATATTGAAAAGACAAGGTTCCATGCCCTCAACTGTGTATGAAGTTTCAAGCAAAGAGAGAGCACTGAAACAAGTGAGCAGTTGGCTGAATTCCTTGGGTATTACAGTTCACCATTAGCTGAAAGCTAGAGCAAAGAGAAGTCATTTGGAACTCTCTCTAGGTCTAGGCATGGTTATAGGTGAGTATGTTTCTGTTTCAAGTGAGTTCCAGAGTGCCTGGTTTTCCATCTCTGATGATTTTTTTCCTATGAGATAGCCACCTCCAATGTGATAGGAAGTCAAGCCTAAAATTTTTTTAGGATAACTTCAGGTTTTATAGTGTGGTTAGCATTTTGAACTTTACATGCATGCCTTAGAACACTGCACACACTGCATAGCCCAGGTGGAACAGAGACAGGATTGTCTCTCTCCTTAAACTCATACAGGAGGAGTCAGATAAATCAGACTGAAAAAAGGAGCTCTCTGGACAGATCCTGATACAGTTCTCAGTGAAAACAACAAAAGGATTCACAGGAGTTGAATCAGGCCACCAGTAGAAGGAAGTAAAGCATTAAAAATAAGGATTAAATATATCACAGGGTCAAAGCAGAAATGTGGGAGATGTAGGCATTCAGCAAGGCCTCCCACATACCACTGGGATACTTTGACACTGATTGGACGTGAACCCTGATCTGGCTGAGAAGTTTAGTACATTGCCAGTGAAACAGGAAATGTTTCCCTCCACTACTTGTTACAATAGGGGCTTTAATTGGATTGAATTTCAGCCAGCTGGGTGGCATCCAGGCCTCAACTCTGCCAGACTGAAAAGAGCCTGAATAAAAAACACTATATGGGTCAAACAAAAATATGTACAACCTCAGAAGTTCCTCAGATCTCCAGCTATGGAGAAAAAGACTTTGGAAGAGAATAAGTTTCAGGATTGAACCCTATGGGATTCTCTTCCAGTCCAATTTGCCTGAGGTAGAAGGAGGTTAACTAACAGTGTCCTACAGTTTAGACTTGAGATAAAAAAAACATCAATTTGTGAGTGGCATTTTACCAGGTCTCACAGTGGTGTCAACAGAACTTTATATCTAAATGTTATCAGAGATCAGGTTCCATTGCCAAGATGCACAAGCTTCAATATAGCTGTCCTGGCAAAAGATCAGTTGTCATTTGGGTTGTTTTCTTTACTTTTGCCAGGATTTGCTCTCAAACACCTGAGGGTCATCCGAGAAGCTTAAGGTTTCCTCATGTTGTATTCTCATTATCTTCTCATCATCATTTCTCAGAAATGGCAGACTAAACACCAGGTACTGTCCGGAAAAGACTAAAGTTATAAGGAATTTCAATCATTGCAAAAAGTCTTCTGAAAAGATGCATAAATAGATTTCATGCTTAAATAAAGGACATGGCAAGCGAAGGTGGACAGCATGGATAAATAGTGAGTGGACTCTATTCTGCTACCCAGTGGGCATTAAAATCCTGGTTGTCAGCTGCTGAAGACTGTATGGAGATTCAGGACCAGTGCATTTTACCAGTTAATATTTAATTCTTGTGGGATTTTTTTGTGTAGACTCTTGTTTAACAGAGCATTTAAGCAGGTGGCTAAAATTTAACAAATATGCATTGTCACAGTTTGGAAAACACAATGCAGTGCAGTATATAGATTGAAGTCCTTTACTGAAAGGCCATATTTCTATACATGTAACACAGAACTTTGGATAGCATGAAACCACCCTGAAAGTTCAGATATTACCAGTTCATACTGTGTGCTGGGATAGTGTAGCATTTTTGTTAGGTATTTAGTGGGTTCAGTGCTTGACTCTTGAAAAATTTGATTTTACCAGATGTGGAAATACTAAACTGAGAGACTGAACCCCTACATCCTGACACCCTTGACCGGTGTTGGCAGCAGCCCACCCTGTCCAACACCAGCACCACAGGCTGAACTGATGTCGGGTACACTTCTCTGTGATCCCACCACCTCTGGGGGACACAAGGGGAAGTTCAACTCTTACATTTAAGATATACCATTGGCTGCATCATTGGCTGTTCCTTGCAGATGATCTGGACACCTCGAGTCCCTGGCAGTCCCCTGAAGCCATGGCACTGCTTGTGCTCTTGCTCCAACAACTCACCAGTGGTTGGGTGAGTCACCATATGTATGCATTGTTGCTCATCTTTCCTACTGACTCAATAAAAATGTGTTTTATAATGTGTGATCAGGATATTATAGGGATTTTGTGAGAGAGGTGGGACAAGTTAAAGACATTTCAAAGCATGATTTATTCTTCTTCTTCTACAGTCCCATGAAGGAGTAAGTGCGTCTTCACCTTATTCACCACGTGTTCTTGGTCCGTGGTCACAAGACCACAGGTGACATGGGTTTTTGAAGGTTGATTAGCCAATAAACTTCTGCAACAAAAGAATGTTTCTCCTTTTACACCAATAGCTAATTATTTTGTTTTATACGTCTTTGCCACAGTGCAGACTTTCTTAACCAATCATATAATGACACACAAAACTATGTGTTATACCTTAAACTTCTTATTACCCTTAAAACTACTTCTGCATCTTAACTTTAAAACCTTGAAACTTTCCACGATTCAGCTTAATGTCTTTCTTTCTGCAAACTCTCATTCTTGCTTATGGCTTTAAATCTGGAAGCCTTTTCCAAGGTCTCAAGTTTATAAACCCTGTGTTTATATCTGAGCTTGCATTCACAAGATCTTGAGAACTTTCTGTACTTGGGATTCCTACAGATCTATTTCTTTTGAGGCCACAGAGATGTTTTTACTTTGTTTAACAATAAGGTTCTACTATCAGTTTGATATTGTCATGTTAAATCACTAAGAGAATTTCTCAGGTATCTGTCATAATTGTTCCTGGGCACCAAAACATACATGCACAAGTTTTGTACATATCTTTCAGTTTGTAAATATTTTGGGTGCAGTTTACCTATGCATTCAGATTTACAAATGCTTCTACTCTATGATTTCCATGGCTGTTATAAGCTTCATTGATGATGGGATGAGAACTGCAGACTAAAGCAGAATGAATGCCAAGGCCTCTCTGCCGGATATGACAGGAGGACTAACTTTGCAATGTAACGCTACATATTTTAGCTTGTCACTTTGTTAGTGTAATTTTATCCTAGAAATTTTGCATTTTAATGGAAATACTGAATTTCAAAATGACATGTCTATCTGCCTATAGTTGCATTTTCAAAACAAATAATAAAGATATGTGGGGTTTTTCAATATGGTGCGAGATTTTGCTATAAGACTCCCACTTTCATGTTCTGAATAGAAGACAAAAGTGACTGTCTTGAAGTGAATGGTTATAAAAATATACATTGGAAAATGCACTAAATAAACATTGTAACATCACTTTTTCTTGGAAATGATGCTTTTCTGCATTCAAGGTTGTGAAAACAATGAGAGATATTTTATTGCAGATTGCAATCATTGCTACAGGTCTATTCATGCTAAAGAATTTTATTAATGGCTGGCTGGTGAAAAATCAGCTTGCATGTCCATGATGCTACTGAGCACACAATCAGCTAATCAATTCAATAACAGCAACACCTATCAAAAAGACTCCAACACCAAAACTCCCCACAATAACAGCAACACCTATCAAAAAGACTCCAACACCAAAACTCCCCACAAACTCACTCAAAATTCTGTCATATTGAACAGCATTGTTGTTTTAGTCTAGAGAGGATTAATGCATGAAAGACAGTGATGTAAGAGCATATGTCCTAAACACAAGAGCAAAAGAGAATCCTTTCCCTATTACATCTCTTTTAATATAAATTATTTTGTTCCCCTCCAAAGTTTGCCTGATATAAAATACTAAAAGAAAATAGGATTGCTGCAGGGATTTTAATTCTGTTTGCTATACAGATTTACACAAAGAAATTATATCTTTATGGGAGTGGGAATGATAAGAAAATCTGATACAAAATATTTTTGGGGAGTTTTTGATGTTTTTCAGAAGTATTGGAAGTTTCCAGAAGTCATTTTACATATATGGAGCATGAATAGAAGGCCTCAAAAGAGTATGATTATTAAGTGTCATGAGATCATGTAATGCTCAATAATATCATTGCGCATTTAGATTGAAAATAAGTTTCTCAAAAATGTTTTTTACTCAATATCCCAGCTGAATTGCTCCTATAAAATAAATAAGCAACTATTTATTTCCAGCAGGTAGTGGGAAGACTAAAACAAAACAAAACATCAAAACATGGACATTTTTACTACATTGACAGACAAATACTTTGTGGTGGTTTATGTAAGCTGATGAATATCAAGGTATATATGCAGTCCTATAGATTGAATTAAATAGCTAAAATCCTCCAAATTTCAATGCACTTTATACCTTCCATGTGCACCCTACTGAGAAAAAAAAATAAACAAACAACTCATTCCTTGGAAATGCATGTGAGTAACTAAAACTGTATACATGTCTTGGAATCAGGCAGTGGCTTAACTTAGTGTTGGCTTAATTTCCTCTTCCTCCTTTACAGATTCACAGAATATTCTGAGTTGGAAGGGACCCACAAGCATCATCAGTAAAGATTCTTTGCTGAATAAAGCGCTTGCATTTTTCAGCTCTTGAGTCATCCACCTCACTGTTTTGTCACTTCCATTTCCCAGCAATTACCATCCCAAATGACTTTTTCTCTCATTTATGTTTTATCAGTCACCTATCCCAGATGATTTCTTACTCTCATTGTGGAGTACACCAAGAACTGGGATTTTTTTGTTATGTTCTGTTTCCTTGCTTTTTTTTGCCTCTCTTTTCCTTCATATCAAAACATGGTTTGAGGCAGTATCATGATGGAACTCTGGTATTTTTGCCTGGTGAGGATTTTACCTGAAAAAGTCAGTGCACTTCTGCTTCCAGTGTACCAATCCAGGTCAGCTGGAAATTAGGCATGTGGCTTGGGTCTGACATGTGCGCCATTCATACTCCTTGCAACCAGGAAGAACCCAGAAGCAGAATCTCCAGGCAGATTCCATAAGTAAGTCTGTTAATTGAGTGTTTGAGCACTGCATACCCCACTTGTTGAACACAGGTGTGAGGCTATACTCTTTTTCAATTCCCCCACCCTATTGTTTTTTTCCAGATGTTTGGTACATACTCACACAGGCAGACTATGAATTGGGGATATAACTTGCAACAGATGCAAAATTGTTTACTCCAGACTCCTTTGTTTCCTTGTTTTGCTTCAGTTAAATCTTAGAGATTATTTTTGTTTTACCTAATTTTGCCGACATCAAAAGCTGCTGTTGTGAAAAAAAGGCATTTATTGCAATTCTAGTGTTACAATTAAGAATCTACTTAAATGCAATGTTAAATCACATAAGTCCCTAAGGGAATGGTTATGGATTAATTTTTAAATGTACATGAAAGACAAGCATCTTGGAAATTTGAATGTATTTTTACTGCATTTTCATACAGCATTTATTTATCTGCCTGCTCAACAGTGCCTTTTATCAATTTCACCAGGCACAAAGAAGAAAACTAACAGTGAAAGATTAGAAGGCTCTCTAGAGTGAAAATAATAAAAGAAAATAGCTTCTTAGATTATCTTACATTCCTTTCATTGTTACTAGAAGATAAGGATACTTGTGCATCTACTGCTTTTATCACCTTAATAAATAAATAAATAAATAAATAAATAAATAATGTTTCACAATCACTTGCAGCACGCTCAGACTTCTGCCATAAGAAAATGCTTTAAAAATCTACATGCAAATATATATTTTTTGCAATAACTTAGTAAAATTCTTTCTGGTTGCATTCAGAAATAGCCAACGTCTCTTAAAATGTGTGATGACTACCTATACTTGAAGTATTTGCTCATGTGAACAGCATTTTCATCTCTATTTTCTCACTTCAGGAAGGTGAGTCTGCCTGTGCTGTTCAGTTTAAGTTTTTTTTGCACCAAATGTATAAAGGCTTATTTTGCATGCTTTACTTTACAAAACACGTGCATATGATTTAGCACAGACCTTGTGCATTTTATTTAGTGTTGTGTCGGGTTGTTTTTCATGTGGTGAGTTTTTAATTGTTGCTTTTTAAAATTATCCTGCAGGCTACAAATAGTAAAGCTTCCAGGGACTGTTTCCACCAGTTTTTATTAAAAGTGTCAAAATGCCTAAGACATATATAATTTAATGTGACATATCTCATTTACTTTTACAGAATAATAGTTTTTTAACATTTGAAACTTTGGTTATAAATTTTACCCTTTATTTCTTAAAACTAAATCAAAATTCTGCTGCAAAATAAGTCCAGTTAGTGAAAGAAACCAGATGTTTCATAAGTTGTAATTGATAGCAAAATCATTCTCAAAACTTTCATGTAGTTTCTATTAAGAAAAATAATTTTTCATAATCAAGCATAACTTCTGCTGTGCGGGAAGTCTGGCTTTCAGACCTAGCTGGGAATATCTTTGTGCTATTATTAGCAGTGAAATGCTGCTTTAAACAGCTCCAAAAGTGTAGGATCCTTTTGAGTGGTTCAGGTAAATAATTATTATAAGTTTAAAATGGGAAAATTTTTAATGTTATTTGAAGGAGACAGAAGAGACAGCGTGTGCCATTTTGAAAACATCCCAGTATACCAGTAATGAACATAATGTGCAATTGAAACATGCCAATTCAAGTACTCCTGATTTGCAGTAATACACATACCCAATGTAATAGCGTAATTATTGCTATCTCAGCAGCAACAGAAGATTTGACTTGTCCTTTCCATTTTTTTTTTAAAATTTTTTTTATTTTTTATTTTTACTTTTTAATTTTTCTGGGAGGGCTTCTAAGTCAATAACTTTAAATCTGGTGTACAAACCTGTGACCTTGGAGCAATTTCATTAAGATACCAGGCTTTCTGTTTTGGAGCTACAATCCATAGTGTAACATACTTGTTTTGCCAGTCCATCACACAGAACTATGAATGTATACTAAACTGGAGGTGTTTAAGTATCTTACTAGACACGCAGAAAAACCAGTTGTTTCACAGAATATAACTCACAATATATGTTTAATAAGTTTTTATTATACTTTTAGATAATAGGACATGATTAAGATGAAGGTTAATCCTAGTGTTATATCTCCTGTATCTTCCATTATTACTAATTTTGCTTTTTCACACTCTCTAAAACTCTGCTTTCAAATGGTACTTAGTACTTCTTTCATGGAAATCAATGAAAATTGTCCCACTCTGTATCCTAAGATTTAATTATTAATAGCCACATAAAAAAACCCTCCTTATGATGTTGATTTAAAAAGAATGAACCTCAGTAACATGCAAATGGAAAAGACACTGGCTTTGGAAGATCTGAGTGCTCTTATAGTTTATACTTGAACTTCCACTTTGAAGTTAAGAGTCACTATGGCTTTGTACCAGCAAACCTGAAATCTAGAAAATCTTCACATCTGCATTTAAAGCTAATGATATGTAGTCAGCTGTTGTCAATGTAAAATGAAGAACCATAATTTTGGAATTGTATCTGCTAAACACTCCACAAAGCTTTAAGACATTAAGATTTCTCATGAAACCTCTGCAGAAAATGCTTTACCATTGAAACATCAGATGCTGTCTTCTGTTTCTTTAACACATACATACTTCTAAATTTGTGGTTTGGTGAGTTTTACCTTAAATAATCCAAATTTATTTTCCTACACATCTAAGATATGTTTACATGTATCATTCATGTGGCTTTGATGCCCATCTCCCATAAATATATAAGGAGAGGAAAGAGAGCCCTCCTTGCTTCTTCTGTAACTTTGAGACAGGATAGTAAAAGAACAGACTGTCATGGTCACTGAATGTTTTTTATATGATTTGCAACATTGCACTTGTCTCTGGAAGAGTCAGTTTCAGGATAAAACATAAGAGAGTTCTGCCGTCAAAACAGCTAATTCATCAAGAAATTTACTTTTTAAAAAAGTTTTTTTTCTGTTAGCTTGGGTCAGATATGGACATTTTTATATGGTTAGTAAAAATTCAGGAAGGAGATTTTTCCCATGAAAAAATCATGTTCTTCTCTTGTCATAATTATGACTTTGTATTGAATCTTTTTTTCTTAATAGTCCCCTAAGAGTCTGGGTATTCCCATAGTTTTTGCATTCTGATAATTTCTGTTATTTCAAAAAATAAACTAAAACCCAAAGTATCTTTATAAGCAATTTAATCTTTGTTTTGTGCATTTAAATTGCATCCAGAGAACTTCTGAACTGGTAATATAAATTTAGATTTGAATTTTAGGAAGATGAATGTGAGCCAAATTCCTTACCAAGCTCTAATGTTCCATAAAATATACTTTTCCTTCAATGCCATATCCTATGGCCTTTTAATGACTTGTCTCTGTAGCCTCTGATATTAAATTTGAACTCTATATATTCTCATAGTGCGCTAGCATGTGTCTATCCAGTTAAACTACCAAAAGCTCCTGCAATCTCTGATAAAACACAAAACAGAAAACTAAAACAAAAACTAGCATTTTTGTAGGGGACCTGCAAATATCTCTGCCTCCTTCTGAAGCCAAAGAGAGCAGAAATTCCTAAAAGACACCTCCAGAAAAAAGTGTGTTACAGAATAGGAGAATCATGGAATAAACTGGGTTGGAAAAGGTCTTTGAGATCATCACATGCACCATATGTAAGAACAGCACCACGTCAACTGGACTGTAGCTCTGAGTGCCACATCCAGTCTTAAACACTGCCAGGAACGGTGACTCCACCACCTCCCTGGGCAGCCCATTTCTGTGAAGACTTTCTTCCTTCAACCTAAATCTGCCCTGGCACACTTAAGCCTGTGTTGTGTCCTACTGCTAGTTGCATGGGAGAAGAGACCTACTGTCACCTGTATCCTTTAAGGGAGTTGTGGAGAGTGGTAAGATCTCCCCTGAGCGTCCTTTTCTCCAGATTGAACAGCTCCATCTTCCTCAGCTGCTCCTCATTTGTGTTCCAAATCCTTTACCAGCTTTGTTGGTAAAGCTTTGTTGGTAAAGCTTTGTTGTCCATCTATGGATACATTCCATCATCTCAATGTTCTTCCTAAACTGGGGGACCCAGAACTGGACACAGCACTCCAGGTGGAGCCTCACCTGTGCCACATACTGGGGAAGAATGACCTCCCCACTCCTGCTGGCCACACAATTCCTGAAAGGCCATTGGCTTTCTTAGCCACATGGCCAGTGCACCCACGTGGCCATGTGTTGTGAGTGTTTTAAAGGCAAGGGGTAGAAAAAAACAAGTAAAAAGGTCGTGTTTAAAATCTTGTGGCTTCAGAAAAATATTTGTTCACAATCCTCATGATCTTCTTCAATGATATAGAAATTCACATTAACTGCCCTCAGTCCCAACCATAATGGATTTTCAGACACAATTAAAATTAACTTTGTCCTTTAGGTTTTTAAAATAAGATTGAAGATATTTATGTACCTTTTATTTTTGACACTGGAAAAAAAATGCATTCAAGTAGAAAATGCTTGACAGGGAATTATTATTTGCACTATGCTGAATACAAGAGAGGAGATGTCTGCGTGTGGGATGCAAGTGAAGACAGTTATAAAAGGAGCGCTACAAATAGAAATAAAACCAGTGTAGCATCAGAAGTAAAAGGTTACTGTCTCTTAATGGTGTGAAGGAAGTGGGATGACTAAGAAAATAAGAGCTTACAGGCAAAAGGAGAGAATGAAGGACAACGGCAAAGCAAATGCACTGGGCAGTGAGGCAGTTAGCCCAAAGGAAAGGTGCATGCTGGTTCCTGTCCTGCTGTTCACCTGCTGCATCCCCCAGAAGAAGCAAAGAACATACCAGGAGAGGTACTGTCTGAGGAGGGGAAATACTCTTACTTGTGTCAAAGGACAAGGCACAGTATTGTGGCAAGTCCTGCAGACTGTTCAGCTGTTTGTTCAGAGACTGTGAGACCTCTCCTTATCCTATTTCCTCTCCAAAACCATAGCTGTCTGCTGTCTGATAATTTCTTCTGGAAGGGAGGCACGGAGGCCTGTCTGCTTCAGAGAGTGCCAGTACCACTAAAACTGCCTTGGCACACATATCACATACCCAGCTTGGTGTGAGAGGCTGCAGAGGCGGATCTCTGCAGACATTTTGGGGTGCACAGGTGTGGGTGAAGGGGCAGGTCTGGCCTTGACCCCGCAAGGCAGCGCACTGCCCCACTCATCCCACCTCCCTGGAGCCAGAATTCCTGCCTGGCAGTGGCTGCCAACCATGGGCATACCAAAGGTCCTCACCTGCACCTTGAGCCTCCAGCTCAGCTCCTAATTGGGCAAATGACCAGAAATTCCACCAGGGGAAAAGACCAGGAAGGCCAGGAAGCATTTAGAGCTGAATATGAGGCAAATACATTTCTTCACCCTACATCCTCCTAGACTTTCTATGGGCTCAACACTGCTGGATCCTGGGAGTTTGTAGCTGTATCTGTTCTTTTCTATATATTTTCTGTCTTTCTTGCTTTCTCTTTCTTCTATTTCCCTCTTCTCAGAATTTTTGAGTAACTTCAAAAACTTTGAGTAAAATCAAAAAGTTTAGAATTTGCTAAGTTGAATGGGTTAATTTAATGCTTTGTGGAAGTGTTTCATGTTGTTTGAATGCTGCTCTAAACGTTTTTCCAAAGTTGTCTGATTTACTAAAATTGCCAGTAAAGTATTTTTTGTTCTTTTGACCTCTTAAGAATATCTTGTTGGTATTTCTCTTGTGTGTCTAACTCAAAGTAAATGAATTAAAAAAGGCCCTTTTAAAAGCCTTGTTGAGTGAGTTGTTTGGGGCCTTACCTATGGAAAGAGCTTACCTATTTCCCCAAAATTGTGATGCAAAATTCAAACAACAAAAGTAAGTGAATGACAGCTGCAGTAAATACCACACAATGCAAACTGCACTGTTCTTGAATAAAAACTGTGGAAAATGTAAAATGCTGAAAGCTAGGAAATTCAAAGTTAACATGCTCAGCCTATTCTTAAGTTACTTGCTGTTAAATAATCACAATATCATTACCACTAGGAGTGCCATGGGCAAATTTAATCAATCAAAGTCGCAGAAAAGCTTTGAAACAATCTAATCAGTCCAAGGCTTCCACTGTAACATTTCCACTACAGGCTTCAAATGTAAATTATTTCCTTTCTATAAAGTAATATTCACTCCTGCTTTCGTCTTATAAAGCCTACGGGGCAGGACAAAGAAAAAAAAAAACTGTATTATTTGAAATACAGACTAATAAAGTGTGTGACTCTAACATCTTGACAGCCTAAGTCACAAAATAAGCAGAAAAGAGAGGGAGAAAAAAAGAGATGAAGATATATAGCAGACTTGCCTGGGATATGTACATTATGGAATACCTGGAGTAATATTAAAGAAAATAGAAATCCTGTTTCTATTAGAGGTGGCTGATGAATTGAAATCATATCTCTCTAAAGAGGAAATCTTTAAAAAATATTTTTATTTTTCAATTTATGCATCCTTGTTTCTTAGCTGAAATTCACTTTCTAAACAGTGGCTGTGAAAATTTGAGTGGCATGAGAAGAGCCAAACTAAGGTATTTTTACTCAAAAACATATTAAAATATATTACTGGCATGTTTCCTCATAAAAATGTAAGTTTTGTCAAGAAATTTGACTGATCACATAAAATGAAAAAAAAATTGCTTGTGGGAGATGTGGGTTTGAGTCCAGCAGGTAGGTCTGCTGAATAAGAATGAAGGACAGAATCACCATTTTATTTTCAAAAAAGACAATTTAAAGCTTTGTTGAGGATTTAATTATCACTATACTTGATCTTGTCCCTGAAGGAGAAAACAGATGTAGCTTATATGAGTCTGATAAATTGTCCCTGAAGACAACAGGCAGAGTGCAGAGGGTTGGTTAATCTACAGAGAGGTTTACTTTACTGTCTTGTCTCCAAGATCATTCTTTCCTGAAAACACTGACCTCTTGACTTGGCCTTCTCAAAAGCTTTCCTTCAAATTTAACTTTTCTTGTGGCATAAACTAGTTTTTGCTGGACTGGTAGCAGCGTGACTGTGTTAACCATCTTTCCTCCTCTTAAAGCGTTTTTCTCCAGTGGCCATTAACATACCAATTTGTAATTAAAATAATGAGAACCAATTCACCACCAAATAACATTTTATGGGGTTTAAAATGGAGATGAAATCTAGGAATGGAGAGACAGGACAATGTGAGTGAGAAAATCAAGAGATTAAAGCTGTGTGAAATAGCGGTAAACAAATGTCTATGTTTCAAACAGTTGGAGTCTTTTCCACTGTCTGAGGAAAAGTGATACAACCAAGAAAGACAGATGACAGAATATAAATTTTTATGAGTTTTATTTCCTTTTTTTCTGTGAACATTGCCAGATAGATACTAGAATTACGAATTAAAAATTCATTGACAGAGGAAAATGTGTTTTACATTGGCCAGGAGTTACATCCAGAATTGCTGCATATCAGATGTTGCATCACAATGAAATGTCAGCATCAGTAGCTGCAATAAGCTGCAATAAGTCTGTTGCATGTGAGTGTGTGCCTGTATTCACATCCAAATCAGAGCTGCCAAACTAAAATCAAGCCTGAGTCCAGCCAACCTTGAGACACGGCTCAGGTCTTGGAGGGAAACAACTCAGTTTGTGCATGTCAGTTTAGGCCATTACGATGTGGACCTAGATGTAGTGTGCTTTTCCTGTTGCTGGGAAACCCTACTGTAGCTCTTGAAATCCACTTTTCCTTGGATAGAACAAGTAAGACAGGTGTTCTTAGTCACACTGGCCTCTTCCTTTGTAGCAGTGGTCCACAGGCTGGTGCTCTTGAAGAGCACTTAGGTGGCAGGCCTATCACGACCAGGCTTGGATATGCAGATGGGTCTCAGAGCACTATGAGATTATGCCCATTGGGCATTTGAGGAGCTGTTTGCCTCTCAACAACTCAATATGTCTTTGGTAAGAGCAAATCTTATTAGGTGCTGTGGTGCTGGAAATATCAAAGAAATTACACTGTGAATAGCAAGGGGAATTTTGAAGGCAGCTGTGGCAGCTTGCAGGTAGATATACTTTCAGTGGAATTGTGAAGAAACTGACTGGTTTGGTTTATGCTTTTAGAATAGAATGAAATTAAAGTAACCATCTTAAACAGTTTTGGACAAGTTGTCCAATCTGCCACCACCTATTCCTCATGCCTTCACACAAAGGTCCCCATGAGATTTGGCAGCCAAGTCAGAAATGGAATCCCATGCAGAAGGACCATGCTCCAGAGACAGGAAGGAGATGTTACAGAGCTTATTAAAGGATAGAACACATTGAAGCAGGTAGAATATACAGGTTAGGCTGTTTATGAGTGCACAGATCCAGGATGAAAATTATAGACAGACTTTTGTTATATCAAATGTATGGATTATTTTAATTAATCGGCTCATACCTCTGTGTTAAATTTTATTATTTTCTCAGGGAGAAACTGTATGATGTGACAATGTGATGAACACTGCTCAGGTAGATTCTTTCTTCCATCTTACTGCACAGAAGACTGTGTAAAATGAAGTATCTCCTTTTATTAGGGGTTTGATTTTATTTTTCTTTTTAATATGTTTTTACCAATTTTTCTTGAACACATGTATTGTTATGCACTCATTAGGGCACTGTCAGAAGGCATACTTTTTATGCCTTGGATACTAGTATGTGGTCAAGATAAACACATTTCAGACTGGCCATGAACCAGTAAAAGGAGAAAATTCCGGAGAGAAAAAGAGGCAAGCAAGTGTTCTGAAATAGGTATATCAGAAAGTTTTAGTTGCAGGTCTTCTAGTTAGAAAATACTGGCAAACACACAAAAAACCCCCAAAGTTTAAGGAAAGATAATTTTGTCAAACAATATATTATTATTCTGTGGAATGCAGGACACCTGCCAGGACAGTAATGATATATGAAGAGGATAAATATAAAAACAGGAAAGACTCTAATCAGGATACAGAATTTTCAGGCACAGCTAGCAGCTAGGAAGGTAAGAACTCTTTTCTCTCTTCTGGATTTCCTCCTTCCAGTGAGGTTTCCAGTGCTGGCCAGTGTCAGATTTGTGCTACAGAATTTTTGAATCAGGAGTCAGATGGAAGATAATTTTTATGTGTGTTGTGATCTGCTCTGTTTTGCTACTCTGAATATAGGCTTCTATTTTTTATTTTTCAGATTTTCCTTGCTTTTGAGATCTCCACTACAGTTTTACTGACTCAGCTTTAAGTCTGCACCCAATACTTTCCCTTCTTGTGTTTTTACCTTTTTTGAGGGGGATTGCTTTCCATTACTGTGAGCCTATTTCAGTTCTTCCTCTCTGCTTTCTGCATTGTTTGTGTCCTTTTCCTCTTTGTTTATTTGCAGGTCCTACTTATCTGAGGCTCCAAGCATGAACCAGAGCAGGTGAAAGATTACTATTACCTTCTCTCTATATTATCTATATTACTTTACTAACTGCTAGATTATGAACTGCTATAATTAGGCAATAGACAAAGATGTCCAGGAGACTGTGTAAAGTATCAAATACTTTCTTGTTAAAGGAAACCATCAAGTCCTTTTCTAATTCTTACAAATGTCTTGTCTGCCTTCACCAGAGCTGTCACAATTTATAGATTATATCTAAGTGTCCCAGCCAGAACAAGATTTTCATCTATTTTACATATATTTTACATAATTTTACATAAAACTTCACTTTTACATATAATTTGCTATATCAGGTATTATCTCCCATGCCTTTAATTCTGTGCCCGAAGGCTTAATAAGTGAAAAAGATACCCTTTATGCCATTCATTATCCAGAATGCCATTATGACACCCACTATTTGTAGCAGTGCTTTGTTGTGTGAGAGCTAAAATTAGCAATGACACTTTGCTTGTCAGTAGTGCTTAACTGCTGGGCTAAAGTGTTCTTAAAAGAGAACTCAATGGAATTCACTTCCATTGCAGGTCAAGATAAGAGGGAGACTCACCACCATGCTGCAAATCTTGTTATGCACAATTATTTTATTTTATTTTATTTTATTTTATTTTATTTTATTTTATTTTATTTTATTTTATTTTATTTTATTTTATTTTATTTTTCATGTTCTATTTGAATAAAGTCTGTGTTCCAGGAAGAGAATGAATGCCCTGATGCCTCAGTAGCTAGGAAAGGTGTCACTGAAATCAGTGGGGTTTATGCCACCCAACTCCTGGCCAGACAGGTTAGAACATAATGAGACTTCACATGTTTGTTTTCCTCCTCTGCCCCAACTCCCACAGAAGATGAAAGTGCATAGATGCACACTAAGAATTAAGAGATATAAATGATACCAGCCAGTGATTTTTGATTCATCTAGGTGACAAAAAAGCTGCAAGGTGTTTAGATCAATAAAAAAATATCAATTAAATGACTAAGATATCACAGATGGCCAGATCAATTAAGGACAATCAATTAAATATCTAAGAGAACACAGGTGGGATGGATACATTAATAGTGCAAATAAATCAAATATTCAGGATGCTTGGGAGGAATATAACCTGAGAAGATAATCATGAGGTAAGTGTCAGTGGGTGTAGTGTTTGGAGTGATGACTGTGTGGAATCTGGTGCATCTGTGGGAGTGTGTTATGCTCCCTGCTCTACTCCATGGAGTTATTGCTTCTACATTTTTGACATGCTATCATTCAGCTCTCCTGACAGCCTTAGATATGCTGCCGTTGATTTTTGCCCTTGGTGAGGTTTTAACTTTGAAAACCTGTAAATATGGAGAACTTCAATATCAGTTTTCAGAGACCATGTGAGTTTATAACAAATGGTAGAATTAGCATTTGTCAAAAAAAGTTTATTTTGTTTTAGGTTCTCTCTCATATGAATCAAATTACTCATGTGTAATTGTCTGCTTTCTTTGTAAATCTACACACTCCCTTTGTTTATGTGGAGGGGTGCATTTATATATAGAAAACTAAAATGCAAGAAGATGTCTGGATTATGTGAGAGCTGATGCCCTTCAGGAGTCACTCTTACACATAATTCAGGTCATAATTCTTCATACTGGTACAGAGGTCATAATTTTGCACAACCAACAAATTTAAATGGAAGAGCATGGCTTGATTTTTATTTTTGAAGAACTTGTATCCTTTCACAAATCTTATGTTTCCTTCTCAAACAAAACCCTACCAGCAGCACTCCAAATGTAACTTCTGTAAGAACCTCAGTTTCTAATTTGAGTTTCACCCTGTTTTTCTTCAAATATCTGCAGCACTGTAACTTTACATGACATTGTTTAGTCTTGAATAAAAATGCTTGTACATTTAAATCCAGATAAACACAATAAATGTAAGATCCATGTGTCTCCATATGGTTTGTCTGATCCTCCTGATGCAGGGTGAAATTATTTGAGAGCCCCAATAAAGTGATTGGTGTATTTCTAAATGCCAGAATATTAATAATGGGCATGCCTCTGCATTGACACAAAAGAGCAACTTTTAAATGACTAGTGATCCTGTGCCAGCAAATTCAAATAATCTGATGTCTGCAAAGATGGACAGTGGAAACTGAAAAATAAGAACAGCATGACTTCTGGTGGTAAAATAATGGGAAACTTAAGGAAATTTTTGTGAGAGTCAATGAGAATATTTAGGAAACTTTGCTTACTGCTTGGGATGGGATAAGGGAGGAAGCTGGCTCTTCTTGTGCAGTTTCTAAGTAATCACTTCACTATGAATAAAATACATCACATTCAAACTGTCATCATGGGAACATTGATTACTGCAGTTTTCTCAGAAAAATTCAGGACTTACAGTGGTGATGTTCTTTGTATAAAGTAGAATGGAAGCAAATTAACTACATTCAGCCCTGTGGCCCTATTCTCTGTCAGAGGGATATTTTTTATTATTTTTTATTTCCCATCCAAGTGGACAGGACCTTTCCAGATGTATTATAAAGCAGTATTTGAACACTACTTCAGTAAAAGATGAACCAATTGAGACAGAGCACTGACATATTGCCCTGCTGAATTTAAAAGTTCAGAAAAGTTAAAATTTGTGGTTGCTTTCTCATTTCCTTTTACATTCTCTGAAGAAATACTGCTATAAAACAGTTCCATACTTTTCTCCTAACTACCTATATCTACTATAAGAAATCTTTTCTGGATAGTGTTGAAGATAATTGCTAAGATACAGTGATAAACCCTTGCAGTCCTGCTCTGTTCTTGTCCAATCTGACTTTTTGCCATTTATTTAACAGTAGTTATATAGCCTTGACATTTTCAAAGCTCTATACGAGCACAAACTAATTAATCTTTAGTTTGCCTTTGAGGTAGGTGAGTCAGTATTCTCTTTTTTTTCCCAGATATTACAGTCAGAGCAGAGGAAGTACATGAATAGCCTGAAGTCCTACAGAAAATTGGTGTCAAACCCAACATTTTAACTTGGGCCCTTTTGGAAGAGAGGGTGCTTAACCCTGGAAGGTTTCCACTTTCCCAAGGCAACTTTCAGTGTGCTGGGTTATATTTGCATTATTGACTGAAATAACTAATCTGATCACAGACTGAAGTTCTGCAGCTGTTTTTCTACAGTATCTGTCGTGCACATTTGAAGGGACACCGAAGATAATAGTTGTATGAAAGCCCTCTTTTGATACTCTGTTTCTACACTGGATGCTATCACTTGCTTATGTACAGAATTGAACCCAACATCTGCATTCTCCTCATTCGCTCTCCTCGTACTGAGCGATAAAGGAAGGCTCAATTCAGCAGCTGCTGCTTCTCTTGTCATTATGTTGCAAACAATAAAGAAATTATGCTCATATTGGTTACTTTAATTCTACACATTCTTCTCTGCAGACAAAGAAACATTGTTAGAATGATGCATTACACATTCCATTCAATATTTAAGAATGCATACCCATAAAATAACACCTGCTCTGTCTCATTCTGTCCCCGTTTAAAATCCGGCGATGCTTTCTGACTTTCTGACTCTGCCCCTGTCCAGTCTGGTTTCATAATGACTGTACTGAAGAGAAGCCTCAGAGAATCTTTAAGTACACTAGTCAATAAAAGAATACTTCTAGTACCTCACATCTTCATTGAATAATAATGATATAGATTGTATATTGCTGCAAAATTATCTCAAGATTTTAATCTGAAAACAACAAAACTCAGTTTTGTTATTCAGAGGTCAAGTGTCTGTACATTTAGGATAAGGCTGAATAAAGGATCTTCAGTCCTACATTAGATATTCTCACTATATTCTTGCCAAGGAGTGTATGCATATCTATACCTATACCTATACCTATACCTATACCTATACCTATACCTATACCTATACCTATACATATACATATACATATACATATACATATATATAGCCATACAGATAGATAGATAACTATATCTCTGCTTGGAAAAAGGTGAGGACTACTTCACTTCTGTAGTACTATTATGCTAATAATTTTAAAAAACCTTTTAGAAACTTGGCAAGAGTGGTCAAGTTCTGGCACTTTACATTGTGCTAATTTGTCTGGATACCAACACAATATCTCATTTTACTTCTTTATTTTTTTCTCTCTATCCTAGAACTGTTATACAGCCTGATATAGGCCCTTCAAACTAAGAAAGTCTTCTAAAATTCTGTCCTATATTAATCATCATAGAGAGCTCTTTGAAATGATATATTTAGACCATGAAAGCACCCTACGTCTTTAAAACCTATGATCCAAATGTATTTAGAAAATGTGAATGGTGTTTTCTCATATGGAAATTACATTTAGCAGCTGATATTCTGATTCCAGAATTTCCTGTGTGTAGTAGTACATAGTCCTGAAGTATTCTTATTAAAATGTCTTCAAGTATTCTTACTAAAATTATTTGGATTACCAACAAAAATAAGTTTTTAAACTCAACAGTTGAAATTTATCTATTTAACCGGCACAGTTAGGTAATAAACCAGTCTCTGACAGATGAACAGACTTTTCCCTTTGCTTTAAAGTCTCTGATTGTTTCTTTTTATTTCGATTTTCTTTGAAATCTCCTGCCAAAATGCACAGGGAGTAAAAATTCATACATGTAATTCTTCATCTGAATTATCTTTTGAGTGTAAGCAAGCTTCCATGGAAACTCAGTTTCATTCTTACAGAAGTTAATGTTTCTTGATAATGAACTGTGAAATAAAAAGTGATTGGATACAATACATCAAGGAATAAAGACACCATGCCTGTACTGCTCTCCAGCTCCCTAGGAGGAATATCTCTGAAGTCTAAGATAAGAAATGCTTTCAGCAGTTGCAAGACAAATAGTCTTCCTAGTCTGTACTCAAGGTCAAATTTCCTCTGTTCCTAGTTTTCTTTCTTAATTCTCATTTTTAGTAAGATTAAAATGTTTTGTCAACAAATAGTCTTGATACCTTTAAGGTAAATGAAATCTGGTTTTCAGTGTTCAGTGATTTTCTTTCTTCTTTCAAAATGACTAGTGAAGTGCACAAAAGCTAGATGTGAAGTTACAGTCCAGTCACCAAGAATCTGTTCACTTTTTTGTAAGCCAAGGAGTATTTTGCATTGCCTAATTTTTGAACTGAAAGTCATCCTTCATTTTGGGAATATCAGCTGGTTCTGAGGGTGGATTACAGAGCCATGAGTGAGAGAGACACTTCTGAGTTCATGAACCTCTTGGTTCTTCATCCAAGAGGAAAAAGAGAAGTGTCAGGGAGAGGAACTTGCTGGAGGGCATAGTGGAATCTCTCAGAATTGGTTCAAGATACTGCTCTGGGTTTGATTTTTTTGTTGAGTTTTTAGTGGTGTTTAGGTTTTTTGTTTGGCTACTGTGGTCTTTTTTTTTTCTTTTTGCAGCTGGCTCTAGTTACTGACCTGCTGGAACATCCCTGCTTACAAAAACAGTTTTTTATTGGTCAGTTACTGGGTCCAGCAGTAATCCCCATCCCCTCTCCTCTCTGGATCTGGAACGTGGAGACTGACTGAGAGGGAGTGTCATATGGAGAGTAAGGAGCTTCTTCTCACACATGTACTCAACACTGTTTGGAAGAGAAAACTGAAACTGTGTTTGCCATATGAGTGACCTAGAAAGAATTTACTTTAGCCTTTATCACAAGACATGAACCAGAGAACATCAAATGAAATTAATAGAATGTCTTTAGAGACATTTAGAGACTAGGATAAAAATTAAATATGTTTTCAATGAGAACAAAATATAACTATGTAACTCATTGTCAGGAATACTGTAAAATGTGCCAGATTCAAAACAATTTCTTAAGATTACTCAATCTAAAGACATAACCTTAAGGAAATCAATCTGAAGACTAAGTTGTTAAGGAATTACCAATGCTCATTCTGCAAATTTAATTTATTTCCAAAGCACCCACTTTGGTCTCTCATCAGAGAAAGCATATGGGATACAAGCCTCTATCTAACTGCTTCCTATATACCTATTCTAGTCCTTACCACTGTGACTAATTAAGTGAAAAAACGTGACTCAAGGAAGCAACAGAATTATATCTAAATATATTCGTCTTATAAAGTTTGAGATAAAATTGGCAGTGTGTCATACTGAGATTTATCCTTAAATTCTCATTGTGTACTTTCTGTCATGAATTGTCCAGTTCTAAAGCTGGGAAGTCCAGTGTTCCTTTTGTCAGACAGTCCAGAATGGATCACCATATTACAGAATAAGAACCAAGCAGGGCTTCTAATAGTCTTTGTAGTCAAAGTAAGCTTTGTAGGAAACCATTTTTTGCTGACAATCTGTTTTTAAAATACAGATTCACTGGTGATGAGACCAAGTTTTTCCTTTTGAAATAAGTTCTACTCCAAAATTCCTTGAGAGAATGAGTGTAGACAGGAAAGGTTAATATCTCTGATGCTCATAGGTTTGAAGATTGCTGCATTTCACAGGTGCTTGGCTCATCTTTAGCCAGAACAGTATTGTCTATTGCATCTGTATCTCATTGCCTCTTTCTGTTTCTGCTACTTTTTCTTTCCTTTGTACAAAATCCTTCCCAAAAACAGTCTCTGGCAGGATACAGAGTTAGGTCCTGCTGTGGTTTTATCCCAGCCAGCAACTAAGCTGCACAGACACTCACTCACTTCTGCTTCAATGGGATGTGAGGGAGAATCAGATAAATTAAAGTGAGCAAACTTGTGGGTTGAGATATTTAATAGGAAAAGCAAAAGCCATTTGCATAAGCAAAGCAAACAAAGGAATTTACTCACCATGTCCCACGGGCAGACAAGGCTCCAGTGGGTGTAATGGTGACCTGGGAACACAAATGCCATCACTTTGAGCTTTCCTTCCTTTCTTCTTCTTCTTCTTCTTCTTCTTCTTCTTCCTCCAGCTTTATATGCTGAACATGACACCATATGGTATGGAATATCCCCTGGCTGAGTTAGGGTCAGCTGTACCAGTGTCACCTCCCAAATCCTTGTACCCACCCACTGGTGGGGTGATGTGAGAATCAGAAAGAGCCTTGACTCTGTAAACACTGCTCAGCAATACTGAAAATATCTCTGCATTATCAATATTTTTTTTCAGCACAAATCCAAAACATAACCCACACCAGCTACTGTGAAGAATATTAACTCTACACCAGCCAAAACCAGGATAGCTCTTTTGCCCTTCACTCAGATGTTCATGCTCTAACACAATTATTTTTAAGGACTAGAGGTTAATAACATAGCCAGTTATGAAAAGAAATAGTTGTGAAAGCAAAGGTAAAGTATCAATCTCCACAATACTTCTGCTATCCTAAAACCTCATATATTGCTTCCAAATAAAATCCAGAAAACTGGAACTGTTACTTAACATATTAACAAAGGAGCAAGTGCTCATTCTGTTTTCCCAAAGATTAGAAATATTTTTTGTTCATCTACTTGTTTTTATTTAGCTTAGGAACATCCTACTTTCCAGCCAATAAAAGTGAACCCCTCCAGTCTGTTGTTATCTGGGATTACGCAAAACAGGAATAGTACTGGGAATCTGTTTAATGGTGGTTTGTTTGAGACATTTTCTGGGAATTTTTTATGGTAAAGATTTAAGTTATTTCAAATTTTAAAATTGCAAAACTTTCCAAGGGATGAAGTTAGTCCTACTGTCATTAGAAAAATGTCAGGAATGTTGATAAGGTGGATTTGATCCAAAACTGTCAGAATGCTTATACAAATGCAAGGCTTCTTTCAACAAATTAGTTGTTCAATAGCTAATAGTTCAATAGTTCAATAGCTAATTTCCTTTTTGCATTTAAACCCCTCATACATCTTTATATCTCCCTGTGCTCCTGAGTTTATGGATCTATGTTAGGCATAGGTTTGACATTTTTGCCCAGGCTGATATACTGATAATGCCCTTTATATGGATACTGTTATATAAAAGAGCAGTTATGCATATTGGTATATATTGGGGAAAAAATTGGTCTGAGAGTAAGAGTGATAAACGCAGGGTTTTTTTTTTTATTTTAACAGCATTTTTAGCACTATAATATTTATGCTAGTATTCATACATCCTTATATTTATGCATAGACTGAACCTGAACTGTATATAGTTCAATAAAATTTTCTCTTTTTTTTCTAAAATTTTAGTTTCCTGTGTACACACTGTAAATGTCTTGGTCAAGGCCCAATCACTTCAAGGACTTTAAATGTCTATGGTAAGACAACTGTACTGTATCTTACAGTATTGTGCTGTTAGAACAAGATGGAAAGTCAAACCCAACAAAACTGCATCCACACATTCCAGTGCTGCCTTGGACTTATAATTTATAGTTTGTACTAAAGATTATATTTATAGCAATTAATCTGCCACGTTCTCATGTAAATTTGTGGATAAATTCAAAGTCTTTGTAAAGTCATGTCATGTGACTGTGCTATGGGAGATTTTTAAGATGTTTCTGGGTTCACAGTGAGGGTATTTATCTTTTTGGTAATATCTAACATTATTTCTATATATTTCTATATAAAATATATACATATATATGTCTATTTATAGATTATCTCAAATTACCCTTTCAGAATTTTGTCTATTTAACATTGAATTGTAAGAAGGTTCTAAATTCTCTATTCAAGTGCTGGTTATGTTTGAGAAGAAGGGACATGGAAGATGCATTATTATCTTCTCCAGCACTTTTTATGGAAGCTGTGAGAATATGAATCACAAAAAAAAGCAACCATCTCAGTTTGGAAGGTTGGACCAAAGCTATTTCTATGCCAGTTTTCTGGTATGGTGAATGCAAGCAGATGCCCAGTAAAGACTACAGAAACAGGGAAAAAAAAAAAAAAAATATTTTCTATATATTCTCCTAGTCTCCAACCATTCATAGACTGGGAACATAGAGGTTTGGTGGGGTGTGGCTTCTCTTTAATGCCTCAGAGTAGTCACCTAAAAAAATCGAAAAGGAACCTGAAGCAAAAGACACCTTGCTCGGATAGGGTTTTTAGCACTTATTTTAGGTGCCTAAAAATGTATAATGAAAATTTTATCAAAATACTATTGGCTATACTTGAATCTTCTCCTTTTGTTTCTTGTGTCATTTTATTTATTATCAGTTTCACAGGGTTTCTGGAGAAAAAGGACCTAACGCCTTATTCAGCAGCAGAAAATACTATAAACCCTGAATGTTTCCCTTCTATTCTTTAACTGTTTTAATGATTACTTCACCACTTTTGAAACATGCTTAAGCACATTGTCGAGGCAGTTTCATAAAGAGTAGAGGAAAACAGTAGTAGGAAAAATAAAACCACAGCAATACCTAATGGCATGTACTAATTTTTAGAATCATACAGCCATATTATGCAGGACCACAAATAAAATTCTTATTTAATAGACCTTCCATGGAATTTCCCTTTTGAAATGTTTGAGTATCTCCCTTCTTGACTAGAAGGAGATGAATATGACTGTCTCTAACAAGGGAAAACAGAAATAAGTAAGATTAAAATTAATCTCTCTTCATGCCAAGGGTCTGTTAAAAGGGCATTTCTTGCTTATTAAAGGAAGTGGAAATAAAACTTGCAAACATGTATTAAGAAATATATATGTTAAAAATATCTAAATTTAAATAAAGCACTACTTTAAGGCTCTCAAAAATTTAACTCAAAATAGAACATTATAGATCAAAAGAAATGAAGATGTTCATGTTGCTAAATACATTACACAAAATTAAGGAGGAAAATTCTAAAACTTGATGGGGTTTGCTCTTGGATATTTAGAAATTCCTGAATTACTGGAAGAAGCTCACTATTGTGGTGATTTCTAGACATGGAAGAGTCCTTCAGAGTATCCATGTTGTGTTCCATCACATCAGCAACTTGATATCTTTTCATTTTCTGACACCAGAACACTACTAATTGTGCGCCAAATTATTCAATTACTTAAAGAATCACAGATTTATTTATGTTGGAACAGACTAGTGAGATCTTTGAGTCCAAGCTTTGACCACCACTTGTTAATTAGGCCATGGCACTAATTTTGATGTCCAGTCATTTCCTGAACACCTCTATGATTGGTGAGAGCACCACCTCCCTGGGAAGTCCATTCCAATGTTTAACAACACTCTGCAATTAAGAAATTCCTTCTGATGTCCTGAACCTCTCATACCTCTCATGAAGGCTATGTTGTCTCATCTTGTCACCACTTGCCTGGGAGAAGAGACCACCTGGTTACAACCTCCTTTCAGGTGGTTGTAAAGAATAAGAAGATTCTCTGAGCCTCCTTTTCTCCAGGTTAAAACCACCAGCTCCCTCAGCTGCTCCTCACAAGGCCTGTGCTCCCAACTGTTTCCTGTTTTACTGCCTTTCTCTGCACATGCTCCAGTACCTCAATGTCTTTCTTGAAGTGAGGGGCCCAGGACCTTGCAAACAACAATGAAGGTACTTCAAAGTAAAGGCAAAGTTTTAATTGATAAAGTGCTTTTTCAACTCAAGTAGATTCTCAGTCATTCATTGAACTGCATGTCATACTAGACATTAGTTATTCTTGCTCAGACATAAATACCTACAATAGTTTGTTTCAAGGAGTGCCTTATTCATTATGTTCATTATGGCTCTAAAGCACATAGAAATGCTCCTCATTATGTGTCCAGAGCTTGCCATTGCTTTGAAAGATAAGAAGGAAGGACTACTGAACCGACACAATTGCACCCTTCATACTGACTGCCAGATTGGAGACCTGGAGAACATTGTCAGTGGTTGAACTTTCCCAAAATATCTGATATCAGCATCAGATGTCTCCTCTCCATCCTATCCTCCCTCTACCTGGATAAATAAGGTACTACAGTGGAGCAAAGGGCAGTAAGGAATTTCATTTTTTTCTCAGCTTGATCTTTGAGTAAATGAGTAATATAAGTAAATCACATAGGCACTTCTCGTGCCAGCTGCCCATCTGTGGAACTGAGAAAATAGTCTTCTTTCTAAAGTGACTTTAAAATATGCTGCAAAGATGTAAACCCATAATATTCTGTGTGTTTTTTAACAATTCTGATTTGAAAATATTTTAAAATACCACAGTAATTGATCCCTTAGAAATTTCCCAGATCAATTAAAGGAGCTTAAAAACCTTAGGATGTATATCAACTTCTCTGCCCTGACAATGAAACTAGCACAAGAGTATTTTGACTTTTACTTACCAAATGAAAGCAATTAGTTAATAAGACTGGAGCAGAGATAATGAGGAATTAAACATCTCCTTTCAGATTCGCTCTGGGAAGTGTTGTTTCCTTCCTATATTAGATTATTTTCCTTCTCCATCCCTATTGACCTTTGGGCCACACAACCAAACATTCTGCCTTCAGGCTCTGCCTCCAGCCACTCTCCTTTTATTAAATTGTGAAACTTTCTGCTGCTGCTCTTGCTCAGTATTCTCTACTCTATCCTCAAATACTAACAAAAGGTAAACAACAGCTGGTAAAAGTTTTCCGCTCACCTTCTGTAGCATTTATTTTTTATCCATGAGTTTTCACACTGTTTCCATTTTATCTTTCTTATTGCTAAAAGTGTTCAGTCTCTGCATCAACTCTCTTGATAACATCTACCTTTTCCTGGATCTAGTAAATGGAATAGTGGATACTAGGATCAAAATTAGATCTTGAGTATTTAGGCTGGTAACAAAATGTAATTTAGTGTTGAGTAATAAATACATATTTGTGATGCACCAGAAATACCCTAAGACCACAATTATGGATAAATCCAATTAAATTTAATTTGTGTGAAAAGAAAAAGGAAAACAGCATAATAAATTCTCCTATAGCAAGATCAGTCACTTTAAATGTTTATTTTGCATCAACAGTACTGAACAAAAAGATGCAGGGTAACTAGTTATTTAATATTTATTTGGTTTACTAATATTGAATTAAGAATAACTACTGAACAGATGCCCACCCATTACTCTGTAGTTTGATTCAGAGTTATAATTCACAATGTGACTAGAACAGATTTTCGCTGTATTAAATATTTTATAGTTTTGTGGGCTTCTGTTGAAGTACTGCCAAAGAGCCTGGTAGGTTTTTCTTAGTGTGGGCAGCAGGTTCAGCTTGAGTTTCAGGAGCTGGAAAAAGTTTATGTTTTTCTGCCTATATCATGGATCTTGGGACATATATGATTTGTCTACAACAATAACAAAGGGAAAAGCATTAATAAAAATAATTGTGAGGACATGTAGAACAGTTTCAATTTATGTATAAGTAATTACTCCTGAATTAAAATATGGATAATATTTGTTCAAGACATTAGAATCCAATAAACCTGAATTTTAGATCTGGTAAAGTTAGGTAACTGATCAGATTTTTTTACATGTCAGTAGCTTTGGAGGACTGTGTCTCTACTACTTTTTAACACAGAAACAGATGATAAAATAAACCTAAATGGCCCTATCTGGCTGTCTCCGGAAAATAAAACAAAACCTCCCCAGTAATTGCCTAGGTTAGTCTAATGTGTCAAAAATAATAAAGTTATTTATTAGAATCAAGCTATAATGAGACATTACTTGCTTCATTCTATGATTTATGAAATCTTTGGAAAGCAGAGTGATTTTAACTCAGAAGTTATCAAAAAGCCACAGAGCTGGTAGTTTTCTAATGTACCTGAAACACTATAGCAAAATTAATGGAAGACTTGTAAGGTGCCTGATAATTCTGATAATATTTTATGAGTTGAGTTAAAAATCATTAGAATATTTTTCATTTAAAATATATTTCAGGGAGATGGTAAAAAAAAAAAAGTAAGCTTTTAAATTTCAAAATATTGAAATGTCAATGCTCCAAAGCATCTCAGTCTTTTACTTAAAACCTCATGGATTCATTTTATAGTTACTTGTTCTTTAAAATATTTTTTTTTTTCCGTACAGAAAGCTAAATCTGATACCAAATGCCGGTTTATGGAAAAGACCTATTTGTGAAATACTGAACTTTGGAGCACATTGAATAATAAGAATCTCTAACCCATGGTGTCCTTGGTCTTCCAGGCTTCACTGATGTTTGTTGCCTTCTCATTTACTATTCAATATAACATCCCCTGTGGTCACAGGAATATTTCCCATATCAAATTCTTTGCTGTTATCTACATGTTTTGCTCAAATCTATTTGTATTCCCTCATAAACATGCTCTTGTACCTAATTAACACTTTTTCCATCCTCTATAGTCTTTGAGAATTCTCTCTTATTGACTCTGCCAGCTTATTGACTAACATGCCTAATCTATCCCTTCCAAACTCGATTTATTTTTATTCTCTTTACAGTTCTTCTCCTACAGTATTTCAATATTTTCTTCCTACTGTGGTGCTTTTGAAATATTTTCAATCTTGAATTTCAGTTATATAAAAGCAATTACATTTTCAACATTTCTCTAGGAACTGAATATGCACTGCATTTATATTACAGTATTACAAGATTTCAAATATTTCAAAGGCATTATGGTTAGAAGAAAGTACTGAGATGCTGTTAGTACAGGTATATTTATGTCACTGTAATAGATAACTCCCCAGAAATCCATTTTCCTTTATTTTTATTTTAAAAAATATGTTTCCTCATAGCCAAAGTCTAAGAAGACAGCAAAGGTGCACTGTGATTAAATGTTTCTATTTACCTGTGCTGAAAACATTAAATGTGTTCTGTATATAATGGCATGTCCAGGTTGGAAATATAGAATTACTGGATACATAGGCAGTTTAGGTGCATTTTTGCTTTTTCCTGTACTGTGATCAGTATTTCTGTGAATGGAGAAGGAAGAGCATTAAGCTAGTATTTTCTCCTAGAAACTGGGTTTTAGAAAAACATGCTAGTCCATGTAGAGCCTGGTTTATTTAAAAAAAAAAGACAAAATGAAATAAAACAAAAAAAAAACCCAAAGCAAAAAAAACCCTGCTCTCCCAAAATATAGCTTATGAGTCCTGCAACTTAATCCTAAATTATTTTTTTAGAAAATGTATCACACATTTCTGTCATGCCCTAACTCCTTGACAAAGATGGCTGATGATATATATTTTTTTATTTTCATGACTATTTTTATGAGGAACTCAAAGGACTTTTGTTGATGATGATTCATCATCTCACTACATTTTTTTAAGGAAGAGTGTTGACTAGACAAAAATAAATTGCTGTCTTGAAAAGTCTCAGCGAAAGTGAGAAACTGTATGACATAGAGAGAACATAGTTATATGTTTAATTATTACATGGTTTGTTTGTCTCTAGTGGACATGAAATAGGAGCATAAATTCAATTACAGCAGGCAGAGGTATTGTCCGAAGAAGGCTTTATTTCAGGATTTTCAGCCCCTTTTACAAGGTGCTCTGTTACAGGTTTAACACTATTGGTAAAGGGAGCAACACCTCTCATCCCTTGGTGGGACAAGAGAAAACACTCAAGACATCTGTACAATATTGTTTTAGGAACCAAAAATCTATTTACAAAAACAGTCCTTGAGAGAGAAATGTTCCCAAAAGACATTCCCTTGGGAACAGATCAGCCACTGACAAGCTGAAACTCAGACTCAGAAAATCATGTCCACATTTGTTTTCCCGGTTTTCCAGACAGTATTGTTTGATAAAAAAGCTCTGGCAATGCAGGGAATTGCAAATCAAGTCAGGCATCTTTACAAAATGATGGGTATAGATAAACCAAGGAGTTTAAATAACTTAATAAATAAATTTGAGCTCTGGAAATAAAATATAGGATTTACACACTACAAGCACAAAGTTGTAGAGGGATTAAAAGTTTCATATTAAGAGCATTGAAGAATGTGTGTTTCGTAATCACTATGCCCAGGGTGGCCTCCAGCCACCACATCACCCACAAGTCCTTCTCTGTCAACAGCAAACAGGTCCAGCCTTTCCTGACTGCCTCACATGCCAGCTGTGCTCACCACACACTCAGGAGCCTCCCAGCTGTTCTCCTCTCTGCTCTACTACATTTCCAGTAGACATCTAGTAAGGTCTTTCCCCAACAGACCTCCACTCTTCAGACATAATTCATACTACAGTCTGAAAAAAAGATCCTACAGCTCATTCCTTAGATACACTCCCAAACATTTAATAGATTTTTTTGATGTTTCATTACCATTACCCTTTTTTACCAAAGTACAATCACTTTGATCATACATCTAAATTCCATTAGTCTGACTCTTAATCTATTACAGTGTACTGTAATCAAAATTTTTGATACTTTATTTTTTATCTAGATTATGAAGAACTAATGCAATGTAAATTCAGTTTATGATAGATGAAATTAATGTGCAAACCATACCTGAATTTAAGTGTAAATAATGAAGGAAAACACTTCATTTCAATCCTATTTCTCTAATGCCACAAAGAAATAGCTACTCATTCTTGCTAACATAAATGTGTGACAAATCTCAGTGGCACAATTCTTGAAGGATCACCAAGCAAAATATGCAAACATAAAATAGATATGGTAGGTATTAACTGATTTTTTTCTATGAACTAGGAAAAGACTGAACATCTATAGTGCTCGTGCTAACCTATCTGTGGATATTTCATGATTTTGAGTTCAATAATTATAAAATAAGCATTTTGAACTACAAATACTTTATTAAGATTACTGTATTTTTTAAATGAAGAAAGCTATTCTTTTTATGTAAATTTTATAGGTTATGGTCTGGTGTTTAACTTATGTTTTTAATCTCTGAAATCAGTAACAAAAATTAGAATTAAAAAATCATGAAATCTAAAATCTTTATTTTATAGTTTGAGGCAAAAATAGATATGCATTGTAATTTCTGTGATTCACTTGTGTTAGCATTTAAGACCACAGATGAAAAAAATCAAGAGTCAGAAAAAAAAATTACAGGAGTTTACCTATCTTGTAAACTTTATTGAAATAACCAAGTCTCATGTTTTTACTTCTGCATTTATATTAATCAGTATTCTTTTAAAGAAATTCAGATCTTAAATGACACTTTTTTTGATAAAAAAGGAGTCTGTGTACTCCTTTACTTTGTGATGGTATAAAAAAGAATAATAAACTTTGACAATAGCAGTATAAATTTATTCTCATATGGTTTTGGAAATGAAAGAAAGGTTTTTTACAATACTTGCATGCTTCATAAAAAAGCCTGAAGTTCTCCAAATCATGAAAGATCAATTTCAGGCTTCTATCACTGCCTGTCACTTTCTAAATGAAGATGTAGTAGTATAAAATACAAAAAAGCAAAATGATCAAAGTTTAGCAGCTAGTACAACAAACGACAACTAACAAGACTATTAATATTTTTAAAGTTCATCTTAGACAGAAAATTCCTTTTCCTGCCATCTCTGCTAGTATTTCTCTCACAATATTTAACTACTGCAAGTAACTGCAAACCTAAGTTGTGAACTGTGGGCTGTGAAATCCTATACTGTTTTAATTATGTGGTGTAGGATCCTATACTCTCTTGTGAAAGGATAAAGATATAATTTCTTTCTGGTTTCCAATATCTTTCTTTCCTACTTGTGTTTATGTCTAATCTAAGGTTTGACAGGTTGTTTTTCACCCAGGCATGTACCTGCCTTACATTTGGATGGCACATCTGTGGTAGTGCTGAAAGATCCTAACTTACACATACCAGGGATCATGTTAGGAAATCTTACCTCTGTGAGACCCTGTATTAGAAAAAACTTGAAGATCAAATAGTTCTCCTGATTTAAAGGGCAAGTTTAAACTGATACTTGCCCTTGGATGGGAATGGCTTTACTCTTCTATGATTGTAGTCATAGATAGAAACCTCCTGTACCATGTATTATTGAATTTTTGTTCAATACTCTCTGACCATAGGTAGGTAATCAGCCACTCCAATTCTATCCTGGGAACATGAAAGAAAACAATCTATTTTTACTCAGTTGCATATTAATGAATACATAGCATTGCTCAGGAAGAGAGAACCAGCGACAGGTCAGATACCATGGTAGTCAGGAAGCTACTAAAATCTGCTTTAGCTAAGGATTGATGACACTACTTAATGCTTATGGAGCTGCAGCAAACATTAATTAACTCCATTAGCTCCAGCATGAGGCAATGCTTCTTTAGAATGCAGCATGTCCCTTTGATTAAGATACCTGCTTAAGAGGTATGAGAAATTATCTCAGATTCACTTTCTTCCTGCTTCAGGACAAAGATTTGAACTTTGATTCCTTAACTCACAAGTGAAGCTTTTACACACCAGGGTATCAAGTTTCCTGCAAAAGAACTCTCTTTGCTGGAGCTATTCCAATATCTATAAAATACTTTAATTGTCCTATACAAATGAAATGACTCTATCCTTTGATAGAATGTTTACTACAAAACCTAATCACTTTCTGGATAACTCCATCTGGATGGCTATCTACCTACTCAAGACCAATTCTGTCCTGTCATCTGTTAAGCTCTCTCTCAATCAAACTCATCTGCTGTCAGACCCCGGGGATGTATAAACTCTTAGTTGATTCCAAAGGACATTAGGATATGAGGAAACTGTGTGGACGACTGTTTCCCAACACGAAGAAACCAGACTTTTTTTTCTTTTTTCTTTTTTTTTCTCTCCAGGTTAGTGATATTTAAGAAAGTTTCCAGAGTCAGATTCAGATCCAGATATTTGTTGGGGAAAATGACTGTCCCACCCTAGCGAATATTCTTAATGCTATTTTTCAGGAATAAGGAGAGGAGGAAAGCTTAGTTTACCTTGTCATGGAAAGGCAAGACTTTGTCATCTTCAGCTTCCTTTTGACAACTGATATGAACTAATTTCTTTCTTATGGAATAACATATGTAGCTAAGAATTCTTTTTGCCTCTCATTTCAGCAAGAAAAAAAGTAAAGAAAAAACTAAACCATTAAACCTAAATATTTTTATTTATTGATTTTTCAGGCTCATATCTGTACTGAAAGCCCACTGAAAATACATTTTTTGTGACTGTATGTTCACCCTAAATGAGGTGAAAGTCAAATTATTTCTTGGTAGAAAACTAAACCTGAAAACTTCCCCCTCAGTTTTAAGTAAAAAATGTATTTGGGTGAGTCTTCTTTCCTCATATATAATCTATTAGAAAGAGATTGTTTCCTTTCCTTTGCTAATGTTAGAACTGAATATAGGCTTTATAAAACTTGGGCACTATTCAGAACTTCATACTTAGCTCATATTATAGATCTAACTGCACAGAAATAATGCTATGAACATAATTTCCATAAAAATCTATTTATAATCTTAGTTCAGTTTACATATCTTATTTTCACAGTGCTCTGATTTATATCAGTTCTTCCTTAATTGGTTTTAAGCCTAGATACTAAAATACATTTTTAAGGTCATTTCAACAAGTTGCTGAATCAACTTTAATATCACTCTTATCCTGTGTTTGCCATCTGGTTTTGTATTCTTTGTTTGCTTAATTGGTTTCTTGATGAAAGTTCACTGTTCAGGCTTCTAGAATATGGAAATTCATATCACTGAATGTATTAAAACCTGTATTGCTGCAGAGCATTTCAAGAATGCCTGTTTTTTGGCATGGACTCATACTGCACTTGACTTTCCAATTATTTTGAAATTATTTTTAGTATGAAAAAGAAATTATTAAAATGATCAGCAACTCAAGATCTACTTTGATTTGTGCTTATCTTATTAACTTTCTGCTGCATTTTAACTTTTAAATGTGTGGCTAGCAGTCCTTTAAGATGAATAACTTATAAATCAAAAATCTTTGTAGGAGCTCTTGCTCATGTCTTCCACCAGAAGTCAATATGCACTATTGAAAACTTCTGTATTGCCAGAAATGCAGTTGCAATTAGAATGGAAGATGCTTTTCAACTTCACTATTGTAAACTTAGAGTAGTATTTTACTTAATTCTATCAGTGTAAATAAATGTGTTTCTTCATAAAATAATGAGTATCTTTAGGAAAAAATAGTTGTGCAGCACAGCTGCTTCAAACAATTCTATTTACTATTGCACTTTCAGTTACAGCATATCCCTGCTAAAGAGGCTAACAGGGATATGCAATAACTTGTATTTTCCACATAGCAGAAGGTAAAAAGTCTAGATTTTAACCATTTTTTGCATTTCTCCCTTTTCTACCCATCATCAAGTCAGCAAGGAATATTAAGTGTATGTTCTTTCCATCACCCCATGCAGCTAACTTTGAAGTCAAAAAGCTTTAAGACATCCAAGGAAAATCTGTCTAACTTTCCTTCAGAAGAGCATCAGTGATAATATCAAGTCTACAGGTTTTCCAATTTTTCCAGGCCTTATTTAGAATTCTCTCTGATAACTTTAAATAGAGTATTCCATGCAATGAAATTTCACAAAACATTTGGAAATGTATGATCTCTCAATAGTCTGTTAAGGAAATGCAACTAAACGTCATTAACCATGTCAGGGTAGATATATGTGGATGATTTATGGACATCACAAGGAGTCTGACACATGAAATGGGAGAAAGATAGATGGTAAGAGTGGGAGTTTGGAGATATGCTCATATGAAGCCCATAGTTTGCAGAACAGTGCTATATGGTAAGGTAATAAAAGTGTGAATTCTTATGTGAAGTATTTCACATAAACTCTACATGCCCCACTATTTGTTACAGCAGATTTTGCCAAGTGGTTTTACTTTTTTCAGTCATTCTAGAATTCTCAGACAAATTTTCATAACCACACTATGTGATTGGTTGGTGCTAATTTCATATAAGGGAAGAAATTACTTGCGATCGCTTGTGGAATTGTTCCTCATTCAGCTACAATTAAAAGCAACTGAATAAGTAATCTATGATAGTAGGTAGACTCAGGAACTAGACAGATGCCCTTTCAATATGTAAAAGATGCTTCATCTTTTATCTTTATGTTTTTGTTTTGTCCTTGCAAGTAGTATTGACAAGGGCTGTTGGTATGCAACAAAGATATTCTAACAATAACTTCTTTTTACTGCCAAAGTTATAAAAGCAGTAGGATGGACATATAAAAATCATTTTGCACTTCAATTAAAATAGGCTGCTGGGATATTGCTTATTCCATTTTCTAGACCCATTGAGAAGAAAAAAGCTTTCCAAATTAATATAGACAGGAGACACAGTATCTCAAAGAAAAAACAACAAACAGGAAAAAAATCAATGCTGTAAAAGAAATTTAAAAATTAATGTAACATTTATTATTTTTAAATTCCATATTCCTAAAAAGAGGAACACACTATCTGATATATGATAATTATATTTTCAGGAGAACCAGTAGGATTCTGTGATGGGACAGTGTAGCCAGGCACTAAAAAGCTTGAAGATTTCATTGCAGAGTATTCCTGATGAGTTTGGGCAGCCAAGTCCCAAATGGATTTCAGTGGTTGCTTCATTCCTTGCTCAGTGCCGCAGTCATTTGATTTGAATTGGCCAACATTTGCAAGGCCTTTCCTGTTTAGATGAAAAACTGCCTAAGCTTGAGAGCCACCATGATTTAGAAGTTATATTAGCACACACACTTCAGAAGATGACAGGGCTGGGTCTGAAAGCAAAAGCATATGTAGCTTTTTAATTTAATAATATGAATGTATGGGAGAGATTTTCTCAATACTTTGTGTAGTTAGAGAATTCACTCAAGAAATGAGAAATGAGATCTTCCAGTTTCTGACAGTCATGAACCCTTTCTGAACTTCTACTGCCAATTCTGATGTGAAACATTGAGAAGAGGGAAACAGCTGTCTATGCATGTGAATACCTCAACTAAGAATATCATGTTCTAGGCTCCCATGTCTACTGTAGTTTATTTATTCCATAATCTGTATATTGTATAACCACTTTAGTCAATAATTAAAAGAATATTAACAAGTGTGCAGGAGAAGACTTCAAGCTTTTATTGCCTTAACTGATGCTTACCTAAAAGTTATGCTGTAGTGATCTTTTTGTCATGTCCCCCTCAGCAGACTTGGCTTCAGAGTTTTGTTCCAGCAGTGGCTATGAGGTCATGGTCATCCCAGACTGTTCCTGAGACTTCCTCCATGCACTCTTCCAGCCAGTAGACTCTGACCTTCAGCCACCGCCAGAGCTGGAAATAGGCAAAACTTTCAGTGCTGATCTTACATCTGTATCCTCATGTTCATTCACTTGTAGCAGCTGTCAGGAGCACAAGCAAACTAAGCATCACTAGCAAAATATCTGGTGTGTTCCACTAAATCTTCTAATCTCCTTATCTCCTTGCTTGATTGCCCTAAAGTATATATTGATAGGTAAACAGTTATGGTGGTAAGAGGTGAGAAAGGCAAGAGGAGTATTAAGAATTCTCAAAATATCTCAATATGGTGAAAAAGCTTTGCTGAAGTTGGGGGTACTTCTCTTTCCACTTTCAAATATTCTCATTTCCTCAAAAACTCATTTAATAGTTGAACTTCTTGCCCTCATTTATATTTACTCAAGGGTCTGGACCATTGTAACATGTTGCTTAAAAATTAAACTGCCTAGACTCCATGAAAACCTACATTGTGTTTTTCTGATCAAAAATTCTCCTTCTTCCATGAAAAGCATTTTGTCTTTTGAATTGTGATGTTCTCTCAACAATAGGAAGATCCAAGCTGGTTCTCTCCTCCTACCACAAAATTAAAAAAATAAATTTAAGTCTCTACTAATTATATGGTGCAGTCTGTTACAGGGAGATAAAGATGCATAACAAAAGGAAAACAAGTGAGTCTTTAATTTGACTTGAGAGTCTGAAAAAGTAGTGACATCCCTGTCAGATTTGTGAAGGGAATTCTTTACTGAAAGTGATAACTAGTTGAATTAATAGCCATCCAGTATAGCCTGTTTAGACAACAGGAAAGGAAAAAAAGGGGATTAACAGGAGGTGATTCTTCATGAATAATTTAACTTGCATATGAGCAGAAGTATACAGGTTCACAGTCCAGTCCTATATTGCTTGATAATTCAAATTTTTTACTGATTTCTGCCTAAGGATTGCAGAGATGAGTTCTTTTCCATTATTTCTTCTTTCCAGATTTCCACTTCCTTTAGACTACTGAAGTTGTGTCCCTGTGGCTTCCACATTTTTTTCTTTTAGACTCAGGTTACCATTTTCTATTTCAAGACTCAGTTAAGCTGAAACATGGAATACACTACAATTTCTTCAGTAGTTCTGGGAATTCTGTTGACAAAAATATTCACTCAGCTATCATTCAGTGTCGGAATAGGGTTTTTCTGTTTAATTCCTTGAAAAGGAACACTACAGTGATTGTTTCACCTAAATATACAGGAGATGGAGCAATCAGTCTGTCCTCAAGTCACCTTGCAGTGCCATTGCATTCTGTTGGCAGAGAAACAGGAATGAACAGCAACAACCATTACCTAGCTCTGTGTTTTAAAATGCATCCTAAGAAGCTGGTGCAGTTTGTGGATTAACTTCCTGTGATAGCCACTCTAAGCAAATAAAGATTAGATAGAAGCTAAAATCTAGAAAGAAAAGTAAATAAAAACCAAACTTTGACCAACTTTTCCCATATAAATAATTGGAGTTTTTTTCAACTTTAAAGCTATCATTGTAAGAAATTAACATATTTTTAAAGACATAAAATAAGGCCAGATAATGGTAGTAGGTTATAAAATTCTTTAGACTATATTTGACTTAAAAATAAGCATACATTAAAGTCAACTGGACATTTGAAGTCCTGAACACAAAATTTATGTTGCAAAATATAGCTATAAGTGAAGTGAAACACATTCTGAAGAAGGTAAGAATGTTTAAGCTTAATTTAGGCACTGCTTCTAGGTCACAGGCAGGCTAGTTCACAATGTCTAAAGAGAATTTGTAAGGAGACAAGGTAGTTTTACAAGTATGCTGCAACACCAATTACATGTTTCATTTTGGCACATAATCTAATATTTATTGTGGAATTCACTGTGGCACAAAACAATCAGGGAACTAAGATTCTAAACTAATGTGAGGGAAAAAAGAGGTTTTGTTGTTTGGCTTTTTCATTCCATTTACCAGTAAAAATACAAGTCACAGCACTTCTCCATGTGATCCCTGGTAGCAAACAAAATATTTTTGTTTTCACTTAAGTGCAACAAAGGGGAGGAAGATATTCTCAGTGCTTTTATAATGATTCAGGAGTAAATTTATGGCCTGCATTCTCACTCAACATCTGCAGCAGGAGCTTCAAAGTCCTTAGTGAGAGACAGGAAATAACATAGTGAGAAAGGAGTACTGACCCACTGGTTTTGCAGAAACTGGAAGAGAAAGTAGGAGAGAGGAAAGATGTATTAATCAGCTTTTACAGGCAAATTAATTTAATTTCCTCTTTTAATATAATGATGCAAACCTTGCATATTCAGCTTATATTTAGAGAACTTACTATTTGTTGTCTGGTTAAATTGTATTTATTTTAAACATGCTTTATCTCACAGCTCCAGCTGCACTTGTGTAAATTCTTCTGCTAGGAATTTATTTGATTGGGTTTTTGTTGTTTTGGGGGGTAGGGTTTGTTCATTTTCATTCGGTTATATTTGTAGAAGATGTGTTTTGGTTTGTTTTCCTTTGTTTTGCTTTGTCTTGCTTTGTTTTGTTTATGATTTTTTCTTTTGGATGTGTGTTTATGGTTTTTGGGTTTTTTCCTTGTGCCTCAGTCATTTGGCTAACAAAAGAAAAATGCAGTTGTTCTTCCCAGCCTACAATTTGAATCCTTCTCCTGATGTAACTGTAGTTCTAGAGGGGGAAAAAAGCAAGAAAAAAAGCATGTATAAAGTGTGTACCTTATTTACATATCTGTCACATCAAATTCATCTTTTTCTCCTCAGCTCCACAGTGTAACCCCACGACACCTCAAAACACACATGTCACTTCAGGGCGTCCTTTTGCTCTGGACTCACACATGTCCATTAATCTCCTTTCTGATGATGTTTTCCTCATTCAGGTCAGGCAGCAGTCAAGCTGCCACTCCAACTCTGACTTTCCTTCTGAGTGCTACTCAGGACTTCCTTCTTCCTCTGTTGAAATTGTTTATCCAAATCATCTGATACACATCCCCAAGGTTAGGCCTTATTGTTTCGGGTTCCATCAGTTCAGCCACACTAACTCTTTTCACCTCATCTGTACTGCTGATTCTTTATCACTGACACCAGTTGTCAAAATGGAGCTTCATTGCTCACAGGCAAGAACCACAGAGAAACAGCTCCCCCAAAAGGTGCTATAAACCTCAAGGATCCAACCTCACACACTCAGACCCACATTCTTACCCCTCTGCAAATATGGAGACTAGGAATACAGCCTCATTGTTCAAGGTCTAGTATTTTCCACGGTTATGGAATGAAATTAACAATTCATGTTCATAATGAAATGCAGAGTTCATACTGTGTGTTCTTTCTAAGTAAGGAAACTGTCACAGATGTTGAGTTTCCCGTTTTTTCAGACGGGTTCATATTGAGCCAGGGCAGAGCACAAGAAATACAAGCTGTATCTTGGATTAAAAATATGCAGGAAGTTCTTCAGTAGGACAAAAAGTATTTCCCAGAGGAAAAGACCTGCATTGCTGCTAATCTCAGGATTATATTGTGGTCAGAAAAACAGTTTTCAGCAAGGAGAACATTGAGCACATATGAAATGCCGGAACATCTAATAATATCCTATGAATGCACCATGTAAGAAACAGTAAAGTACTTTGGACCTCCTTGTGAACTGCTTAACTATGTCTTTATTTTAATTATGCAGTTACTAGATTTTTTCTTTTTTAAAGGGATAAAATGGATTAAATCCTATTAGTAAAGACAGTTCTGCATCTTGCAAAATTCACTGATTGGAGAAAACTGTTTAATGCTGCATGAGAAAACTGATCTTGAGATCTGACATCTTGAGATCTGCATATGTGTGTTTCAACCTTATATTACATTGTAAAGTGTTGTGCTACCTATGTGGCTTGCATGTTTAAAAGTTCAAGAGATTTTGCTTTAAAGGCTTAACAAAGCTCTTTTTCAAGGCTAAAGATTGCATGTTTCGTGATTCCTTGCTCTATTATTTCAAGATTTCTTAGATTAAAGTAAAGCTGTTAGGCCAATAAATGTGGAAAGCCTGTTTGGACCGATTTTGTGTTTCTTGCTTTGTTCTTTTGTTCATTGTCAGTAGAAGAAAATAGCTAATAGCCTTGAACTTTTCAACCTCTGAAGGATGAAACTATGATTCGTGTAACTCTTCAGCACCTGAGTCATTCTTCTTTTCTTTGCTACCAAGGGCAGTCATTACAGCTCCTCCCCATCTCTTTCTCTCTTTGCTGCATCTTTGTTAAACTGTCAAGGATGTTTGAAAGCAATATAGTTCTCCTTTTTTCTAACTTCAAAGTTTGTCTGTAGATTGATAACAGACTTCTTATTGATCTCTTCTCCACCAACACAATTCTTGCTTCTTTGTAAATACGACATGAGAGAATACAGTACAGTGACAGACAGTTAACCAATATATACTTCTTTTATCCTTTTAATCAGAACTGGGCAACAGAAGTTCACTTTTTAAGTCAAAATTTTTAAGCAGAAGAATAGTATCTTCAAATGTGTCAAGCATGAAAATAATTTTTTTCCAGATATCAAATGACATAGGTGATTTCTCAGAGTTATGATAGCTGCAATATCTCTTTCTCTTCAGTTCCTCACGCAGTTCTAGGGGCCCCATCAAAAGTCATCAAGTTTTGTGGGTTTGATGTAAGTTCGGGACATCAAGAGGAGTGACGTCTCCTGTGCCAGAAGGTGGTTCTGCCCCTCTGCTTTGCACTTGTGAGACCTCACCTGGAGTGCTGTGTCCAGGTCTGGGGTCCTCAGCAGAAGAAAAATGTGCATCTGCCAGGGCAGGTCCAGAGGAGGGCACAGAGATGTTCAGAGGGCTGGGGCACATCTCCCATGATGACAGATGGGAGAGCTGGGGCTGTTCAGCCTGGCTGAGAGAACGCTTTGAGAAGACCTTGTGGCCATCCAGTATCATAAGGGGACACATAAAAGTGAGGAAAAAGGACTTTTTATATGGCTTAAGAATAGTTTTAAAGTAAAAGAGGGGAGCTTTATATCAGATATTATGAAGAAATTCTATATTCAGAGGGTAATGAAGCACTGGCACAAGTTGTACAGAGAAACTGTGGATGCCCTATCCCTTGATGTTTTTGAGGACAGTTTAGATGGGGCTCTGAGCAACCTGATCTAGTGAAAGGTGTCCCTGCTCATGTTAGAGGGATTGGAACTAGATGACGTTTATGGTCCCTTCCAACCTAAATCATTCTATGATTCTTTATAAAGTAAGCCTGTCTGAATGGGTGCTTGACTTTGGATGTAGAAGCAAGACAGAGAACTGTATTAAAGATGGCATTTCTATGCCTTACTTTTAAGCACTCATGTACAAGAGAATTATTTAAAGGCGACATGGATGCACAAGTGTTTTGCAGAATGTGTCAGATAAATTAGTCACCTGAGAACAGAATTTAAAAGATCTATTAGATAAGCCAGGTAACAGTCATCTTCAAAGACAGCATCTGCAATTCACTCAGAGCTGGAGGCCTGCAGTTTTCTCTGGTTTGGTCTCTACAGCTCTCTGACAGCCTCTTCTGTTTTTTTCTGGGTCTCAAATACAATTAATCTTGCACTGTCCAAAGAAGAACCTGTAGGATGGATTAAGAGCATCTTGCCCTCCTCCCTCAATGTCGCTGTGCCAATGACTTGACAGACCACTTTTCTGGTTCACTATCAGTCATAAGCCTTCTTAAATTTTAAAGCTTGCTTCCTAAATTTTCCAAACACTAGATTATTGTAGAAAAGAATGCCTCTTTCTGATACATATTTGTTGCTCATATTTACATTCATTGACCAGCAAGATTTAATCGTGACAGTCTGAACAGTCTGTGTTATAGTCTGTTGTAGGATCACTAACAGGTTGAGGTCACATTGTATTCCAATTAAGTTATTTTTAGAGGGATTAATTTCAGAGTTACTGCATTTCCAAAGTGATGTTGTTCTCTCCCTGTCTAGACTTGATCAAGTGACAATAGGGTTCATATGCACTGTTCTCTTGTTTGAGTTTGCGTAAATCATAGTTTTTACAAATACAACCTTCCATGGATCATAATTTTGACATTTTTAAAATGTACTCTATCAGTATCGAGGACTATTGTTTCCAAAAAGATTTTTTTTTTTTTTTTAATACTTAATAAGAAAGTTCAAATAGAGGTTGACACATTTTTTTTACTGTCTGGGCAGAGGAAAACTCCATCTGTCTAAGCCAATGGACATCAGCCATTCTGAAATTACTTACTGATAGTCCATAAGCCTTTAGAGCCTTATTGTGAGCTGTCCTGATAAACTTATTACTTCATTAAACTCTTGAGAGAAAGGAGTAGCAGGTTTTAACCTAAATATAATCCAGAAGGCATTAACTTCCAAGAAAATGCATCAAAATCTGAAATTCAATTGTCTACAAGATTCTGCCTGTGTCCCAGTATTTCACACACATGCTGTAAGGTAGCATAGATAAAATTGCAGAATCAACATGGATTTAAACCCCACAGTCAAGTATTACAAAAACTATAAAAATGCAGAAGGTATTATTAAAAAATCATGTCCATTGAAGCCCAAAGTCATATAAAACAGGCAGTGATAGTGAAATCACAGCCACAAAAAACCTTTAAGTGCTACCATGGCAGTGTATAGCAATATTGTCATATCAAGTGTGATTTTCAACGTCAGAAATAACTGTTCAATCACAGTGCTTTAGTAAGCTGTTATTTTGTATAATTACTATTCATATATTCTATATTCATATAGAATAATTAACTTTTTTTCATTTTTAGGACAGTACTTTCATAAATGCAAAGTCCCAATAAAACAGCTTTGGAAAGGGACGAGTTACTTCTCAAATATTGAATGTACCCTTAAAAAACATTACATTTGAAGTAATTTTTCAGAATGAAAGTTAGTAAAAACTCTAAAACAAAATTTTCTTTTTCTATTAGCAGTCACAAATGGCACTTTAGAAACCAAATAATGTTTGTTATTATTTGTTATTTATCTGCTATACTTTCTTTATTTATATTTGATTATTTTCATTTTTTGTTTTTAAAATATTACATTTTAAATATTAATACCATTATTATTTTAATTATTACTTCAAAGAATTTTGTTTAGCTTTGTCTTATTTATTATGCAATCTCATTTTACAGCTCCTTCCCTTTTTGTATTTTCTCTTTGAAGTGAAATACTTCAGTTTTCAGATATTAGCTATCTTCTGGAGGTATCAGTTTCTTTTCCAGTGACAGTCTGGAAGATCAGGTTTGTAATGCTGATGTTCCCACTCAACAGCTAATGTTGTCTTACAAAAACCTGACCTTTTTGCTCCAGGACACATTCCATAGGGCTGCTGTACCCTTATGCCCGCTTGCAAATGGCTGTGCCTAGCGACCAGTGCTTTTTACAAGTAATTTAGGCTCCTGAGCCATTAAAAATTCAGCTTTTAGTACAAAAGAGACTCAAGTAGGACCTAATTTTAAAGAGATATTTTTTGAGTTTAATTACTTTTTTATTAAAATTTCATCTCTTAATGTCAAAAGAAGCTAGTATTGCATTCTATATGACCTAAAGCAAGTTCTTGACAAAAAATGGATTAGGAAAAAATAATTTTATTTGACTACTATGTCTGAATTTGTCCCTCTTCATATGGAAGAGGCTGATACATTTTTGTTTCATGACATATTTTTCTATATCCAGAGTGCTTGTATGAACACATATTATCTTTCTTCTCTGGCTGTTGTTCTTTTAAATAGCAAGAACTTTTGCTAGCTATGAAAGACCTTGAATACTTGACAAACATTTACAAACAGACCTCTCTGGAACTGTTTTATAAAGGTCCCAGAAAATAGCAGTCCTAGGTATGCTCAATAAAACTCACATTCCTCAATGTGATCGCATGACAAATGGTTCAGTACTAAGAAAGTGGCCAGTCAAGGCCATAAAACATCAAAAAGGTAGAAATCACTGAGACGGACGTGTATGAATTACACTGATTCATGAATGCTAAGTTGCCCTTGGGCAGTGATACCTCATGCAGCCAGCACTTATGCAGCTAATTAACTTTATGAAGGTAATTGTTTTCAGAAGGATGAACTGTTCTTGAACAATTCCTCCAGTATTGGATATCCAAGGCTTTCCTTCAGACCCTGACATAAAGTTCCTCATTTGCAATTTTTCAATTCTTCAATGAATAATTATTTGTATAGTTGTAATATAAAACATAAATACATATGAGTTTTTTCATTTTGTTTTTTTAACTGGGAGTGAGATAAGAATATTCTCATTCCGTTCTGAGTTGTCTTAAAATTTAAATTAGGGATTTCAAGCTATTTCACAGCTTAGTTAAAGGACTTGGCAATAACAATATATTCACTGTATATAATAATGATTGAAGCACCAGAAATAGTAATAATAATAATAATAATAATAATAATAATAGTAATAATAATAATAATAATAATAACGTAGTAATGTCACATGTTGAGTCATATCCCAGATTGATCTACCTGCTAGCTTTTCCTAAGAAATTAACACCAAATATTTGAAGAGTTGAGAAATGAAGACCAAAAAAGTTCACATCCTGTTGCATCTAAGAAATTGAAGCTGTCACAGCAGCAATGATTCACTGCCCTAATAAGCAGATTAAAGAGCCATATTTCAGTTTCCTCTCTTTTTAAATTATTTTTTCATTTTTCTTTTGTCTTCTCTTCCCTTATTTTTTTCAAACAACTTACAATTATTTATTGCAAAATGGAGCAGTTTTATCAGGGCAAAGAAAAAGTACTGTGCCACAGAGATTATTGTCTGGACACCCTATGGTACACCTGTGAGGGAATTGCTTTGAATGGAGAGGACACTTGAGTCAGTGTTGCTGATATCCCTCTTGAGCTATGAGTGATCAAGCCAAAAAGTGATTATTCTAAAGGAAAAAGCCACAAATGCCAAAGGAATCTCGGGAATATTTTTAATGAGGCTGCTCTGAGGAAATTTATCAGAAAAACCCATGGAAGTCATGGAAAATAATGCCTGACTCCTGATGATTTTTTGCTTTGGGATAAGCTATGTTCTGAGTGGTTCCTTATTCTCAAGTCTGGGTCACTTTTCTGTGTCAACAGTTTTTATCAAAGCTAAATATGGCAAATACATATTGCAAAAATATTCCTGTCATCACTGAGGCAGGAAGCCAAAGAGTCCATGAAAGGGTTCTTCATGGAAAATATGGGGATATGAAACTGGTAAGCTGCTAGCTGACACCACACTTGTTTAGAAGAGGCAAATTTATTGGCATCTCACAGCATTTATCTTTTTATACCTCTTCTTCCATTGAAAAATTCATTCATCTTCTCTGATTAGAAATTAATTTCTAGAACCTCCTTGAAAGCTTCTCTCTTCTTCTCATTGATTATTAATTAATCTGTGTAATTTCAGGCAAGTAAGAGCAGTCTTTCTGCATAATGTCATTAGTCAACATGCCTCAGTTATATTTTTTGCACACTGTCTGAAGCTCTGGAATATCATTGTATGGTGATTCATAAATTTATCTAAGCAGCTATAGTTGGAAGCAATCAATCCTGGGGTTTAGCATTGCATGTAATGAAACCTAAACAACTTTAATTCTTTCCACAGACTTAATGAAAAGTATAAATTTGTTATAAATATAAAATATTTATAAGTCAGAAGAAAACTGGAAGTTCATCTAATCACTCTGTCTAATAGATATACTGTTTATGATTTTCAGTGTATTGTAGAAACGTTCTCATTCTTAGAAAGCTAACTACTGCTAAAGATTATTCTAGTAATAAAGATGGGCAGTAATTTCTATATTCTGTCTTCAGCATACTGGTGCAGGAGAACTGGAAATGCACTAAGAAGCATCACTAAGGAGGAGATGAACAAACTGCATAACCATTCAGCAGGGCTGTCATTCTTAAGTCAGTGCACTCTTCATAAGGAATGCCTACTTGGAAATTTCTTATTAAACCTCTGTGTAGTGACTCATTTCCAACCCACAGAAATCAAAATTACTGTGGAGTTTCCTAACTTTAACTAGCAGCAGCAGAATGAAAAGGGAAATTTGGCAAGCAAGTAATCTTTATATTTATGCTCAGTGATCCACTGTTCTGTATGAAAAAGATGTAAACTGAATATCTAGTCTGATCTCCAGTCTCTGTCAACAAATTTCTCCGCTAACCAGCTGTAGAATACTTTAGATCTTGAACAGCAGATCCACTAAAATTCGGTGTGGTTTTACAGCACTTAAAGCCAAATCACGGAAGATTTAACTGTACAGCACACTACACAGATGAATCTGCTTCCACAATTCTGTTTTTTGTAAACACAATTTTAAATAAAGGTTCATGTGAGTTCATGAAAAAAAAACAAACACCACAAGAAAAAGAATTGTCCATGCTTGACAACAAAAGAGCAAAGAGCAACCAGCTAATGAGGCTCTATTTTTTTAGTGAAATTATGAACAGATGCCCCATAAGTATATTTCTATTCAACTTTTGTATCCCCTCATCTCCTTCAGGTACATAGTACCAGATGAAAATTGCATAAGAAAATTGTTGTCTGAGGTTTCAGACAAACCTATTCACATCTGAATTTGAATAGTCTGATTAAAAACTGTTTGTCCATTTTTTACAAAACAGCTTGAGATTTCCCAACTCCATTTAAAATTTTTCTGTGTGTCCTGTGCTAGTGAACTGGCCTAGTTTACATATAAGCCTGAGAGTGTTCATGTGAACCCCAAAACTAATGTTTTCAACCTTGTGAATGATAGACACCCTGTGCAAGCCAGAGAGTGGTTATTAATTGAGAGAATGAAAGAGGAAAAATCACTGTAAGACATTTCTTACACAGTCTATTAATACATAGTAGTTTCTAATTTATTTTAATTGAAATGTTAAAATATTATCTTACCCTGGTTCCTTGTCTAATATTTCTGTACATGTTGAATACTCTAGCCACCATAGTACTGACTGTGTCTTCACAATGTATACACAAAGTCTAATTGAAAAAGTAACAGTAAGGAGAACAGAGAAACAAGGGAAAGAAGGAAGTCACTTTCAAGGGGGGACAGAAGTAAAGTCCTTTTTTTTACTAGGATCTCAAGAGAAGAGATCTGCCAGTCTTTCCAACTGCAAAATGACACTTTAGAGTGTCTTGAGCAACACAAATAAAAGAAAGACACTTTTAGTGCTTTGATTTACTCAGAGGTATCACTAGCTGAAAATGCTGAATGTGTCACAGATCTCCATTTTCATGTGGATTGACACAAGAAATGTTTCATTTCAGAAAATGGCTGTTGTCTGTGCTAGAAGAATGCTTAATTTCACAGGCTAGAGGTGCAGAAATCTCTCTTCCAAAATTTCAGCAGGACAACAGAATCCCTTTTGGTAGATTTTCGTCTCTAGCGATGACACCTTGTTGTTTAAATTACCCTATTCAAAAATGTGTAATTAACAAGAATGTTATTTTGGCAATATTCCTTTGTACATTAGAAATAAAAATGAAAACAAATTTCAGTGTCCTCTGTGTAGCAGTAGCATAAATAAAGTATTGTGACTGGACATTTATTTTTTTCAACAGGGAATCCTATGTGAAAAGGGAAAAACTGGTCTACGCAATGACATAAAAAGCTATATAAAGGAATACCCAATTATATTTTACTTAAGATGAGGAAATCCTTTGTGATAAAAACATGTTATTGTCTACCTTTTCTTGGTAGAATTTCATACATGCTAGTTTACAAAGGGTTTTCTCTTGTGGGATTTCCTGAATAGAGAGCTACTCTGATATTATCCCCAGCAGTAGCTCCCTGAAGAAATAAGTGTGCAGAGAAGGTGCCAAATCAGTCCAAGTTCTCACAATATTACATTCCCGCATAATTCTAGAGGGTTTAAAAATGTCTCAGGTTTTACAGCCATAGATATTGCAGGACAGGGAGGAAATGTTCAGAATTGCCTCAGGGAATTATCCTTACTTGTAAGAGAACTCTGAAGTGAGGTGGATTTCTGATGGCTAAATCCAAGCATGCTATCCAAATCTCTCTCTGTTCCACAAAGTGTTGTTTTTCTTTTTCTGCTTTAGCTCAGAAATTAGACTGTTCATACAGGACAAAGTAGATCTGTCACAAAAGTGTAATGGAAATCTGTCCTAGACTTTAGTCCCATAACAGGGTTTACTTTTCCTGCCCAGTCACTCCTGGGACCCCCATCCCTACTGTCCTGGGGTGACTTTATGATAATGGTATCCCCAATCGTCTGGTTTATGTTATATATTAAGTTCTGCACCTTTAAGACTGGCTTTGAGAGCAAGAGAGGGAGAAGAAGAAGCCGCAGTTTGTGTTAAGGAAAAACATCACTCCCCCACATCCCGCTCCTGGCCTGTGGTGTCTGCAGCACGGACAGACAGCGGGACAGAGCTTCTCTCTGGCTTTTAGTTAGTTCTAGCTAGCTGAGGCAGAGGAGTTCCCTGGACCTTTGTTTTTTTTCTTTTTTTCCCTTTTTTCTTGAATATGTGCAAGCCTGCTCTGGACTGAACACCCAGCCAAACCCCGGGAGCTCACGCCTGTGGCCCACCGGGGCCTGGGCCTCGGCACTTTCCAGCGCCGGAGGGACTGATAAGAACTTGAGCGAGCCGAGCTACACCACATGAAAAGGACTTTTTTCTTCCTAGATTTGCCATCCCATCAAACAGCAAGAGGTTTTATTATTTAATATTACTCAATTTCTGTTAAATAAACAGCTTTTTCCACTTCTCTCCCAAGGAATTTTTTTTTTTTTTTCTTTTCCCGGACCAGTTGGTGGGTAGGGGCATTTCCCTGGGGAAATCCCCATTTGGAGTTTTCCTTCCTAATTTGCCCTAAACTAAGACACCTACCCATACACCCAGGGCCCCTACCAGCCTGGGGCCATCAGCCTCAGGGGTGCTGTACAGTGCCTGCTGCTGTTCCAGCTTCCTGAACAGGGCTCTGTAAGTAACTTCTCCAGCAGGGATCCTGGGACATGCATCATGGCTTGCTCTGCCCTACCTACAACCCTCTCCCTGGGGCAGTCCTCGGATGCACATTGCAGGCTGATCTTTTTCCTTGTCCTTTGCTTTTCCCCTGTCCCAGATAATCTTTTCTATATAGAATCAACTAGATGAGAGACACTTCCTGCTGTTGTAAATAAACTATCTTGTTGATTATTGCATTTGCCAAGGACATAAGAGATGAGAGTTTGTATTCCCTGAGACAGAAACTGGCACTGACCCTAGGTCTCTTCTGTTCTGGGAAAATGAGTTAGCCAGTGAGGATTTTTATAAAAAGAAGAAAGCAGTATGGCATCATCACTGACAGTACTTTAAAGAAGGTCATCCTACTTTGTTTCTGTAAAACAATTAATTCTAAAACTAAGAAAGAATTTGGATTTATTTTGCAGCTGATCAACTCTACAGTCTATGAAAATGCCATCTCTGAAGCTTTTCCTTTGATTGGGACACAATGCTTCAATATTAGAGCATAGTTAAAAAAAAAAAAAAAAAGGAAAAGGAGTAGAGTTTAAGCTAAAATCTTTTCCCTCAATCATAACAATTTCAGAGTCTCTTGCTTTTTACCATCCAGTTTTTTAAAAGTTAACAAAAGTTGGGAAGGCATGGTTGGCAAGGCACAGGCTAAATAAAACTAACTAACTATAACTATAACTTTAGTTATTATAACTACACTATAGTTATACTATAACTATACTATAGTTATACTATAACTATACTATACTATATAGTTATACACTATAACTATAACTATACTATAGTTATAACTAACTATAACTATAGTTATTATAACTAAAACTAGTACAACTAAAAAGGCCAGGAATTATTCTGTGGCCCTGATGGTAAATGGAAGGGTAAGATTCACATTCATATATTTTTTCCTCCCTTTCTTACCAGAATGAGTGGAGCTTGTTCATACTTCCTTGTTAACAAAGTTCTTGATTTGTTATATATCATTTGCCTGGGCTTTGGCTGGGAAACAGTTCTCTTGTGTAAAATTTTTGCTAAGTCCTGTTGTAGCAGACATAGTCATTGACCAATGTGGAGCACTTGCTCAATTTCAGAACATTGAGAATACACATAAACAGCAGAATTTGTAAGAAATGAGTTTAAACTCATAAATATAATAATTAAATAGATTTTTAACCTGGCAAAATCTGCTTCTTAGAGAGATGTATGGAATCATATTGTAACAAAACTCCTGATTTTCCTGAATAGCACACAATTTCACCTTTCAGATGCGGGATTTAAAAATTCATGTTATACTTTATATTTCTCTCTTAATAGTTCTATAATGTTTTTTCCACTTAAAATGATGCTGAGAGCAAAAAATGAATATAGTTTGCATGTAGATTCAAGAATCTCTTATTATCTTAATTTAAGCTTAACAGCCTAATGGAAAATATGTCGCTCTATTGGGAACAGTGAGAAGAATGACACAGACTCTCTTGTGGAGTCGAACTGGAGAATTTCTCCCCAGTTTATTACCTCAGGTCTTTTTTATAGACTGATACATGAAAGTACAGAAAAGAAACTCTTATTGGTTTGTAAACTAACACATCCCCATCATTGGTCAGTGGGGCTCACCACCCCTCGACCTTCTCTTGCCAGAAAACAAGGAACAGACAAACAGCACCTGCAAGGCTGTTTTCTATCTCTGAGGATTGTTTTAAATCCTCCCCATGATTTCCCAGGCCATTTTCTCAGGCAAGACTGAGAAAGTTATGTGGCCTGCTATTCCACAGGCACTGAGCTGCCTGCTTAATAGTTAGCATCCATAGAAAATACTACAAACACTAATACTTCTAATCCAAAGCTTCTTAAAACTTTCATTTCAGGATATTTAAAATCCTTGAACAAAAGATTGTCTGCCCTTTGTGGTCACATTTCTACTGTCCCTCTGTGTGATAAGGATGATGGGGTTAGCCCTCAAGAAAAATGAGAAGCATGAATGAGAAGGAGATTCAGGGATGAGCCACCAGGTTCCCTTATTCTTTAACACATATTTCCTGACATTGATGGTAGAGATTTCTTCCAGCTGTTCAGTCATGGATCTGCCTGAAGTTATTTTCATGTATTCTTAAAAAGACTTCTTGACCTTTCTTTCTTTTCTTTTTAAACCACATGTTCATTATGCAGAAATTCCTCATTTTTTTTAGACATATATCATGTATAGTTAGACTATTACAGAATCAGCATTAAGCTACAACAAAAGAAGTCACTGCAGAAAAAGTGTAAAACTACAGGAAAAAGCCCTCCTGAGCATTGCCTTACACTTCCATGCATTGAAGTCACAGGTGAAACAAACCCACAACTGCACATGACAATTACCAGCAAGTCATAAGGCCAAAGTTAAATCATTTTGAAGCCTGTAACCTACGGCTAGGAAGATTAAATTGACTGAGAGAAGTGGCCTTTCACTTAGCAGATTAATACATTTTTTTTAACTCCTTAATCACTACAAATTGAGAAAAAGTGTAACTCAAAATTGCTACCAGCAGAAATTCAGGGACTAAATATTGGGTATACAACACTCACAATTTTGTGTCTGCCCGTCACTTAACGGCTTTAAAAGTTTACAATTTACTCACTTCTATAAATAAATACACAATTTATACATGGAAAAAGACACAACTGACGTCACACTGTTGTTTTTTGGGTTTTTTCTAGTTCTTTGGGGTATTTTTTAGAGGCATTTTTATGATTTTTTTTTTTTTTTTTTTCATCACAAGACACAGAACTGAATGGAAAAAATTATCAAGAAAAAAACAATATACAGGGGAAAGTTTATGTGTCAGATGTCATTGAAATTAGTGGTCCTGGTTCTGTACCAAATTGCAGAAAGCCACACTAACTTCTCTGGAACTTCTTTCTAAGAAATGAAAAATCATAGGAGAATTTGTTTTATGGGAAAATTATTATGTATTCTTCACAGAGACAGCAAGTACTCATGTATGAGGTAGAAGTGAGTTTTGTGTTTGGAATACAATTCTATAATACAGCCTCTTTACTAGAGTGTGATACATACTAAATATTACTGAAAGCCCACCTTAAAATCCTGAGTAGTTTTCCACTAAGATTTTTTTTAAGGTTTGCCTTTAAGTCTGAGATTTGAGCACCATGTGGTTTAAAAAAAACCTGTAATGATTTCCACTGTTATAATTTGCTGCAGACCCAAATCAGTCAATATCAACAACAAACTACATACCCTATCCCCAACCTCAGTGTTGATCTCTAAGGTCTTTCATCAAAACTTCATGAAAACTCTTTCATATTAAAAACTGGGGCTGTGCAATTTCCAAATACTTCTGCAGTTCTCCTTACAGTAAAATAAGGCAGCATTTTTACAAAAGAACAGACGACATTGTTGCAAAAGAGGGAATTCAGACAGTCCAAATGAAAACAGAGGATTGAATGATGGAAAGAGTATCCTGGCTGAAGAATAAGAAACACACTACCTAAACTTGCATTAAAATATAATGTCAAGCAAGAACCCATTCCTCTAATTATTTTGTAATAATAATAAACAATCTGCCTACATTTAAAAAATTGAAACTTAGATTTTTTTTCCTCATTTATTCAAATAACTGAAAGGTACAGCCTTGTGGATGGCTGCTATCCCTTTATAAATATGTGAACTTCACGTCAATATTTGGAGTCTTCTTAGTACAATTGTAAAGTAAATAAAGAAAAACTGAAAATAGATGCATGTTTTCTCATTTCCAATAAAAAACCTAATCCCCACATTTTTAAGAGCCATATTTTTATAGCATCACAGATTTTCTTCTTATCCAAATTTTTCAAATAGATGTGATCCCTTTCATATACACTGTCTGAAATAAAAAATTGAAAAATTCTAAATAGATAATTTGATCAAAGTTCCTAATTCTAGCAGAGATTAAGTATAAAAAGTGTGATCCCTGGTTAAAAATGCAGATGATGAGTTTAATCAATGCTCATAGGTGAAAGCAATATACCATTGGAGAGTAAAAATTCTGTAGAACAGCAGCAACAGAAGGTGGCTCAGTGGTCGCCTTTGCACAGGTGGCTTTAAAATATGTTCTGTGTCAACTCTCTAAAACCTCAACCTGCTTTCATTGAAGCTGATGGCAAAATTCCCATTGAATTCAGTGGGGGCAAGAACAAAGTTCTTATTATGCCTTCAGAGAAATTAATCTCCTCTTCAGCTCTCATGTAGTATACATATACAACCTATAGTTAGAAAATGTCATATAATTAGTATTTAAGAAAAATACTTGCAAGAAAATAGTGCAAGACAAACACTTGCAAAAGTAGACACTAACTGAACATCTGATAAACTCAAAAATATTGATAGTCCTTGTTTTCTTTGAGCTTTCATGTTCCACAAACTGCTATTGACTGTGAGTCACATGAGTTTAGAAAGTATTTTTTGAATGTTAACATTATGCAAATCTATTTTATGTTGAGTAATGCAACAAATTTTATTTGGGATTTCTAAGTCTGTTAAAAGAGAAGACACACTATTAGACATAATTAGAAAAGCAGAATAAATTATAAATTGTAAATTGAAAATAAAGATTGTATAAATATTTTCAGAGTTTCAGACCTGAGCCCTAACTCTCAGTTTGTCCAATCACATCAGTAAACAAAAATTTTTTAGCAAAAAGTACCAAAATGTACTGTATTTGTAGTTACCTTTGTGTCATTTTTCTGCAGTATAATTAAAGAGGATTTGGCATCATTCCATTGCTTTATTGTAAGTATTATTAATTATTTTCTGTCATTTCACTAAGCATTCAGATAGTTGATGTTGCACATTTTGTGTGTTCTGCCATATCAGTTATTGTGGTTGATTCCAAAGGGATTCCTTTGTAAACCATTTTTATAAAGTACATAGTTTTAATAATGTATGTTTTTATAGTTTTTGTTGTTAAACACTGCCAAGAACAATGAGACTTAAGCTGTGAGTTGTAAGGATGTGTCCTTTAGTCATAATTGTGGGGCAGCAGGACTTCAGGTCTCAGCACACTGTATGTAAAAATAATTAATTTTTTGGGTTGTCCAGGAACTTTCCAGTCAGTCACCTCCATAAATTAATTAATGGACAGGCTTGAGACAATGGATCAATTTGAAACCAGGTGACTGACTGATCAAACCTTCACAATAACATATTTGACAAATAGTTACAGAAGCCCTTCAGGTGGAAGCTATGGACAGTTTGGAATCTCCTTCCCTGTCTAGTTCAGTGTGGATGCCTGTGTTGATTAACATTCTGTGGAGTCTTCAGAGGACTCACCTAGGTCATTCCTGCTACAGACATGACTGAATTTTGTGTAGGTGAGACTCTTGCAGACAACAGAAACTCTTTCTGCAGAAATAGTTGCACAGGACAATTTTTCTGTGTAGAAGTTTAGGAGATGTTTCGTGTGCATTTAAAAAGTATCAACATTGATGAATTGTGATGGTTAGTTACAGAAGATGACTGAAGGTCTGATTCTCTGTGCAAGTATTTACAACACAACAAGATTCCAATAAATATTTTTCTTTATTTTTACCCAGCAGTGAGTATCAGAGCGAAACAGCACTATTAATGGGTTAGTAACATAACTAACAGACACCCAATGGAATTAAGATTCTCGAAATTTTTCTTCCTGGCCTGAATCTGCAGAAGACATGATTTTCCTCCTTTTATCTAGGTGCCATGCCAGAGCTATCTGTCTCATGTTGCCTCAGTTTGTAATCTGTCCAGAGAGCACTGATTTTAAGCAACAATATAGAGCTTCTAATGTTCTTTTTGCAGATCTGAATTATTCTTTAGCTTCCATTGACTGGTGTCTACATGCAGAGATCAACATTTAAATATATTGACTTCCACTTCTCATGTCCAGTGAGTTGAATTGCTCCTCTGCATTCCACTAAGGCTTGTTTTGATATCCATTGACTAGAGCAGGAGTTTATACACCTGCAAATGCACCTTTGCAAAAGACACCTCAGTACCTTGACTCCCATCCTCCCAGTCTAGTATCAAGAGACACCAAATCTGCATGGAAAAAGTGTTTGATACCTGCAGGGTGTTCAACATAATAGTGAGAAAGAAAATTATGTTGGGAACCTGCTATTGAAAACTGAAATGAAATAGGTACTAAAAATAATGTTACACTTTTAACACTAAGGGCAGCTATCTATTTAAAGACCTTATTCTGGCAGGTCTTTAATGAGAATCAAACATCTTTCTTTAAGAAAACAAATTCTCTTTAACTGTCTTGAGTAGAACATTTGTGTTTTTTCCTCCTTCATATTTTCTGAAAAATCTAAGTTAGCTAAGAATCTAAAACTTTTTGCTATTGCTATTTTTATGAGTATATAGCAAATCTTTTTCTTATCAATTAAACAAAAAGGAAAATAGTACTGTCAATCTGGATAATGATTCTGCATATTGATCAAACATATTCCTTATTAGATTTTTGAGACAGAAGCCTGCAGTTTAATATCTAATGATTACAGTTATGTCAATCTGAGCAACAATAATTAGAATGTGATTAACATTATGATTGAGAGGTGTGTCTATTTCTTTTCCTCAGATGTTTTTGCCAAGTTATCTCTCTGGCTGAAGTGCTGGTACAAATTGCTGGTACAGATTTATCACATCTTTAAAATCTTGTACTTAATGATTAAATGCCAGAATTTTTATACATCAGTAAGTAATATGAACAAGAATATTCTGACTGTGGCTGACATTTCTAAAGGTTTTTCTTTTCTTTGGACATGTCTAATCTTCCACATCTATTATCCTGTACTTTTAATAGTATCCATGTATTGTGTCTTAACAATTCCTAGGTGTATTCAAGGTCCATGAGCAGATTTTCCAGCATTCTTTGGGGAACACTGAATTCATTGCAATTCAACCCGTGGATGGAAGCTCCTGAAAAATACATGTTGGACGAGAGTATTCTGATCTCAGCTTCTTTTCAGTGATAAGGTCTGAAATGTTCTTAAGTACTTTAAAGCAGGACATTTGTAAACTTCCGAGGTTGATGCAGCCTAGAATAGAACACTCCTTGCAACCATCAAACTTGAGACAGCTAAGAGTTCAGTTTCACCAAACTTTGTCCTGAAAAGAAAATCTTTAAATGCCTCCACTTGATAGTTAGCATACCAGAATGATTTGGATGAGAAAAGGGTTTTCTCATTTTGGCATCTGCTCACTGGCTGTCTAGACCTTGAACCTATACAAAGCAATATTCATCAGGGGATTCATAATTTTAAAAAGATGAGGACATTCTGTCTATCACATTTCAAAATAATCTAGTTGGAGGTGGAAGAAGAAAGTAGTGTGGATCACCTATTTGTCCTGTGGCTGCTTTATTACTGGGTAGATTACTGGTAGATCTTTATTACTGGTAAGATCCAGGGTATAGGAAGGAAAAAAAAATGAGGGCAGATAATCAACTGCCTTGTGAAGGGTTCTAGACTCGCTACTTCAGGAATGTTTCTGTATTTCATAAATTAGATACCACTTTGATTTACTAAAATGTAATTCCATAAGAAAAGCAGAATTATAAAAGAAGAAAAGGATTACTTATGAGACTTCATTTTGTTTTCAACTATTTTTAAAGTCTTTAGACATCTTTACATTTCTTTTAAATCATTTTTGTGAACTTTCTTTTAAATACACAATGAAACTTCTGCCAGATAATGTGTAAGGAGCATTTTTTTCTTTTTTCTAGATTAAAAAACTTGAGAAAGGAAGAGGAAGATAAATTTTTCTTTCACTTTCGATGTAAAACAGCCATAGAGTATCTTCAAATATTTACAGATCTGTTCTGCCTTGCATTTCCCACTTTCTACTAATGGGTATATTGAGAGTCTACTGCAGTCTTCTGGTTTTACTACCACTTGTGACACTGTGAACACAGGACTTAAACTCAGGAGACCTTCTGGAATTTTCTCTTGGGTCATCCATTTTACTGCTTCATGTCCTTGGAAAATTCCCTTAATCAGTGCAGCTGCAAATTGTCTCCCATTGCATGTCTTGTAACGACTTAAAGTTTTACCAGGTAGGTAGGGACAAATCTTGTAGTTGTTCAGTGTGATGAAGGAAGGATAAATGGGAACTGGCCTTAATCACTGGTCTGACTCAGGGAAGAGAAAAGAAAGCTCTGAATGCACAAGTCAACAAAACCAGCCGCAGCCTAAGGTGGATCAGCTGAGCCTGTCCAGGGTGTGCAGGGACAGCTGCCCTGAAAGAAGATTCAGCCAGAAAACAGATCACAGCACTATCCATGGATTTTTTTCATGTCAAACTGAAGATATTAGCCACTGCTTTTGGGGGGATGACTGAATTCCAAGGAGTTTTTTTACCTGACCAGCTTTTTGACAGGGTATGTTATAAATATGAATGATGTGGATGCATTTTCTCAGTGAACTCTGTGCAATTCTGCCCTCTAATTTAATAAGCACTGTTGAATAAATAATAAATTGAAGATGGTTTGTAACTAATTATTTATTACTTCTTTGGGTACAGGGGTTCATTGGAACAGGTGTGGTCTCCTACCATGTATGCATGTGGTACAATGCTCATCATGCTGGAAGCCTCTAATCACTAATTAACGACCAGGATTAAAGCAAAAAATCAATCCAGACAAAAATAATTTATCCTTTTCCTAAATCTAGTGTTAATGGATCTTAACCTACTTTCACGTACAATAATATCACTGGGTAAAGGACCTGAATCTGATCAACATTGTCAGTTTAGAAAGTCATTATGTTCTGAAAGTGAAAAATACCAAACCTTCCCTCTCCATCAGGGCTTGAAATATGTCCTCTGACGTGAGAGGTAACAATGTCTGTTAGATACATATCTACCCATCCATCTATTCATCAATGTTTCTGGAATCATAGTTACTTTATGGTCTATAGATCAAAGATACTTTTCAGCATGGTAAATAATGCAAAATAATAATAATAATAACAAAAATGTTTAGAACATACCCCCCCCATTGGTTTGGGGGCTATCATTACTTATGCACTCAAAAGAATTTTTTCTAAAACATTGCAAATGGATTTAGATTCCAAATTCTTGGTGTCAAAGAAGGGAAAAAGGAAAAGGCCATCTTGGCTTCAGACTAAGGCTTTGGGAATTTCAGAGTGAAATGGACCAGACCTAGGAGCAGTTATTCACTTTATGTTTATGTACCATTATCTAATGGCAAAAGCAGAAGTAGTGCAGAGAGCTTTTCCCACAATTCTCTACAAAATTAAAAAGTTATGCAACTCCCTCTGTTAACTTATTTCATTAGGATGCCTTTAAATTAGAACAAAGTTCATTTTGTTAGCCTTTAACAGACTCTCTTAGGACAGTTTGGTTTTGACTTGCAACAATGTACGATCTCTCTTGCCAGGGCATTCAATTTCTTCTCAAATTAATTTAAATCCTCCCTTGTAATTTAAAATTTTTATTTGTCATTGTCAAAGAAACATCAATTATTTCTGGCTCTGCCCTCAATTTGGCTGCAAGAATCAGTCTCTTGGTACTGTTTAAAAACTTGTTAGGAATTTTAGGAAGGGATACTGAGCAATCTAATGATAATTATTTTTGTCATTGTTAGCTTGAGTAATCATGTAGCCTTTGTAAAGGAGTCTGATAATGGTCCCATATTCTACAGGAATATGAATTTTATAGAGTAAAAACATAAAATATTACTTGGTTGGGTGTTTCTAAATAAATATGTGGATATGAATTAACATAAGTGGAAACTCTGCTTTGTAGGCAGGAAAGTTAATTTTCATATCTTTGTTTTGTATCTCATGAACATCAGAAAGTCATTTATTCACTTTCATTATTTTTTGCCTAGATTGAATTTTCACAATAATTTTCTTTCTTTATCAGAACTTCTAATGTCATAGTTCCATAACTATCTAGCAAGAAGTCTGATAATGGCAATACTCATTCTTATGTCCTCTTCAAACTCCATATTGATGAGAACACACAGTCCTTTCAGATGTGCCACTTTTTCTGTGAGTAGCTTTTTTTGAATGTGGATATGACCATATGTGCTGACTTAATGAATTATGAGCAGGACGATTAAATGCCTGCAGAGAAGACAAGGAATGCAGGATGCAGGATGCCTACAGGACAAGGTTTGCCATCATTAAAAAATCTCAAACATATAACCAAATACAAACTATGGATTCATTTTTAGTGATACCCATAGTAAAGAAAAGTTCAATGAGTTCATTCTTTCTCTAGAGAATCTATTTTTAATAAAAACAGTTGAAACTAATGTATTCGTTTCCCACAGGGGACCACAGTCTGTCAGTAAATGCATTTTTCCCATGAAACACACAAGTTTTCAGTGTTACAGACACAGTCTCTGTGGTAAACAAGGTCACTGGTTCTTACTAAATAGAATTTCAACCCTCAAGGATGCTCATTTAACTAATGAATTTATAAATTAATAATGTCTTTATTTCCTCTTTATATGAGAAAATATTTATATGGAAAGGAGAATAAGGTCATAACACAGTTACTGAAATTCTCTGTGTGTCATCAGGTGCAGATAGATTTAGCACTGCTCAAAGTTTCTTACAAGGTTTTTGTTTTAACCAGGGAAAGCCCAGAACTTCACCTTAAGAATTCAGAATCTATCCAGTCTGAAAATTTGGATAGTCATGCTCTTGTGGCACTGTTACATATGAAGAAGCAGCATCTAAACCTTTTTGGTGAGAGGATTAAGTCTCAATCTCAGTTTTGTTACAGACCTCTTCCAGTATGCTTGGGAGGTAACCACATAAGAATTTACTCTTGTTTTCTCACTCTTTTCCTTTCTTTTTGTAATTTGATAGAGGAAAGATTTGCTCCTCAAGTGTCTATAGAGACAACTCAGATGAGAAAAGAGAAACTTCTTAATAGGAATTGAGTGACAAGAGTGGGGGGTAGGAGTTCACAGTCTCTGGGACTGGCCACCTTGCTCTGCATTTAGCACAAATCCAACATGATTTACATTCTCTGTGCATTTCTTCCCTTTACACAGAAGTGCTGCTAACTCAGCAGGGAGCTCCTCTTCAATCAGTGTTGAGCTGACTTGAACTATGGTTTAGGCACGCTGATAATTGTCTGTCTGGAAAGAAGGTAAAGCAAGTACTGCAATTTTCATTTGAACACTTAAATGCTTGAGAACAATCAAGTGTCTTACCCCAAAATTCACCCTTTCAGAACTTGGAGGCAGATTTTTCTCCAAGATGAACTTCAGTCAGAAAATGAACTTGTTAAAAACCTTTGTGTAAAGATGAAGCTATTTAGATAAAAGTTAATTCTTCATACAGTCATTCCTGCACCTCAGATACAGTTAGAAGGGAAAGAGATACAATTAGTATTCAGAAAACAAATTATGTAGGCTAGGAACATATACAAGGTATTTAAGAGACAAAAAAACCCAAAATCTTGACAGGCTGAAGGCAAGGACACCACCAATAAAATATCAGGAATATTTTCTGAGAGCAACAATCTCTGGCAATTATTAAAGTAGCCCCATATCCCAGTAAATGTAGTGTTGCCATCACTTTTAACAGGTCATAGGATCATGGATGAGGCTTGCCAGGCTTTATCTAAAGTTGCTCTGGCCTACAAAGGATATTGTTTCAACTTCTTTAGATATAAAGACCATGCGGTATTGACCAGGTCTGATCAGTTTTATTTTTTGTTGTATAATTTTGAGGTACAACCATGTGCTTCCATGCTTAGAAGAAAATCACTCTGCATAGAATGATATATTCATCATAGAGTGTATTATTTGTAATCTAGAATAATGATGTAGTGCAGAATGCAAGCATGGTATTTCAGCAAAAGTCTTGAAAGTGAGGATGCAGAATGCAGTTCTAAGAAGTAAAACCTATACAGGATAGGTGAGGCACATAGATGACACTAAAAACCACTGAGATGTAAGGACCACCTGAAAAACTTGAGATAGAGGATGATGTAAAATAGATTTTGAGACTGAAGAAAAAGCATCTGACATAATTAAGACAGGCTATATCTACCAAATATAGATGTAACATGGAGGTGTGGACCAGAGACGAAGAGAAACAGTAAGTATGAGAGAAAAAGTTTTAAAACAGCTCTAATGTATAAAAATGCCCTGTATTAAAAAGAAAGGGAGAAACTGTCAACATCATGACCTTCCCTATGAGAGGCTTGGGAAATGGTCAGGTTGCTGTAAGCCTTCCTTACACATGCCCAGGGTGAAACCACTGAGAAAAACTAGAAGTGTGACTGTAAAAGTAGAAAAAGGACTACATATTAAGAAAAATGAGTGTAACAATTGTAATTGTATTATTAGTGATATTTTCCACAATTATATAATTTTTCTAGTAATAGCAAAATCTGGATTTAGACTTTTAAGATTTCAGTGTCACTAAAAATGTATGTAGCTTTACATATTAGATATGTTTTCTTTTTGTTTCAAAAAAGGGTTTAAATAAATCCTAGTAACTGGGACTAATTTTTAAGAGTAGGTTAGAATACTTGATACATTAGTGAGACCTAAAGTTACTAATGTGAATGGTTAAAAGCAAAGGCTTCTAGAGTATTACAGATAATGTTATTTATCAGCATATGCTACATTTTCAAGGGAAACCAGGACAATGGTAATACATCATATTATAAGATTTTTCAGAATGCCTAAACAATGTATTATCTGTTCTGTTCAATTAATTCCGCCACATTGAACATTTAATTACCCTGTTTTGAGCAGTTGCATACTATAATAGTAATTTGGAGCCCATTGTCCTCAGCATTAGTTCTAGTTCACTGTTATTTCTCCATTTTCTCTCAAAAACATTGCAGGTAAGTTGGTGCAATACCGCGAGCAAGATATGCATTCTTGAAATAAGCGTATGAAGAGCCAAATTCTGTGAGGAACAGAGCTAAAAAATAAAACAGAAAATCATTGTAGAAATGTAAACCTTCTTGCAAGCAAGCAAACTCTTCATAGACTTCAGTTTTAAAACATGAAACACAGTCCAGCATGATGTTCTTCAGGATCACTTTTAAAGACTGGAAGGAAATAGATAGATGGAGGTGGAAAGACAAAGTTTTGACTGCATCTGAAATTCTCTTTCCTTCAATATTTCAGTATGTATTTCTCCATTGTTTTTCTCAGATGACAGACTTCAGGTCAAAAATAGTTTTGAGGCTTGGAGTGTTCAGATGCATCCACATTAGATGTCCATGGAGCAGGGCTATGGCTGCTGTTCCTAACAAGATTTTTCTGGAAGCCTTATATTGTTAAGTCTCAAAACAATATTTAGAAGTAACTGGAGGAGTAGCACCCACCTGGACTTATTATTGACATAATAAGAAGCATCCTATTATGTCAATATTTACTATTAACATTTTTTTATTCATCTTGATTAACATTTTACCATATTTAGAGAGCCTGCAGTTTTCTCCTTCTCATAGCTTCCTGCTATAGGGAACATAATTTGATATAAATTGAAGTAATTAAAATATGATTGACCAAAGCAACAAACTACTGGGGGGATATTTTTGTTCCTTAAGAAATGGTTAGTTTACATTTTGCTGAGGGACTAATATGTATTTCTTAGGTTTATGTCTTGTTTCTAAAGTCTGTACCTTTAATTAATCTGTTTATGCTACTGTGAAGGGTTTCATCTATTCATGTGAAGTTTTATTATAATTAAGATTCTCTCATAATCATTCCAATAATCATATGCATCTTCATTTTAACAGAGATTTAATATCCCAAAAAGGTTAACTGACTTAGACAAAATGCCTGTAGTTTTCCTGCCAACCACAATAAGGTGGACACCTCAGCCCTCAAGGCAGGAAAGAAGTGAAGAATGCTGTGGCTAATGAAATGTAATAGATTTAGATCTGACCTCAGCCTTTGATTTCTCTGTCATCTTGTCTTCTCCTGAGTCTTCATGTCAGAGATGCTGCTCCCTGTTACATCTGTCACAGTGGGATCCTTGGCCCCCTCATAGTGGCTGTCACTGAAAGGACACGCTATCGAAAGTGTTGAGGGAGATTTAATCTCTCTGTTGCACAGCTCAGTGATTTAGTAGGTTCAGCAATGTGACACACTGAATCAGGTCTGCCATTGATGTTAGGAGTCTCTGACTACTTGGTGATTATGTGTGGTTTTGTTGAACAGGTTATGCTACATAAAAGGAAAATGTGGGTAGTCAGGTAGAGTAGAACCACTTACAGTGAAGTGTTATGAAAATTCCAAACAGCCTTCATGCTTTTCAATAAACATTTTCCTCAAGCTGCATACAGTTATTCTTCTAGATAAACTTTCAGAAGCGAAACCCTTTTGTTAGGGTCTAGATATATCAAACAATGTGTCTAGCTAATGTTAAATAATGGAGATGATTGCCTTCTCATTTTGGACAGAATCATAAATAGAAAAGAAAAGCATGACTCCTGTTGCTGCAGGTTCTCTTGGAAGTAAAAATCAGTTAGGTTAATAATTTTGTAGATGCTTGACTTCATAGTACAAGATATGCCTTAATAGCACTTGGAAACCAAACAACTTGATCTTTATGACCATGGGACCCTCTTCAAGGACTGAAGACTGAAGACAGGGTAAAAGCATCCTTGCCAGCTGGCTTACAGTCCAGGTGAGGAGAGCTTTAAACCAGAAATTACAGTGAAGGGAGACGTCAGCCTTCAGTCGAATGAGAAAATGGTGAGTCAGGTTGAGAAGTAAATGATGCAGGGTAATGTGGGAAAGACAGGCTTAATAATCAACAAAGAAGAACTCAAAAAGGCAAATCCCAATGTACTCCCACAAATAAGGGAGAGCCAAGAGGATGGCATGATAGGAGAAATTTTCACACTTTTCCTGGGAAATTGTCATGGACAAGTGCCTTGCTCCCATGCCTGTGAACTAATGCATGCACCATGGTGAACAAAAGGAGGAATTACAGGTCTGCACACCATTGCAACATAGATGTACTGGGATATCTCACACATCTAGAGTGCAGTGAGTGCTAGGCAGAGGCTCCATAAAAAGGACCTGCTGGGAAAGGAAGGGGGAGTTTCTCTTTGTGTGCAAGAGAAATGTGAATGAAAAAAGGTGCACCTAGGAACAGGAAAGGAAATAACTCCAGTGCTGGTAGCTGTAAATTTTTTGTTCAGCTCAAATACTTCCATCTCACAGTGGTCAGATAAATTAGAGGGGTAAGAAAGTAGAAAGCAAAAAAGGAACTTATCTGGAAGGGCAGTATCTGTTTTTCTGTTTAGGTCTGGCAGCCCACCAATGTCAACATCCCACAATTATCTCCTGCTTTCTTTTAAGATACAAGGGTAATTTCTAAATACTACCCTTCAATCATTACATTTATCTATGAGATAATTTCAAAGCACTGAAAAGGAGCTTGACTAGATATGGATAACCTCATTCATCTATGACCAGTTTTATTTTTGTGACAAGCACGATGTTTTGAATTTTTTTCATTTAATCACCAAAAATAATAAAGCCTAAACCCCCTCACCTCTCTTTCCAGTACTAATTCCAAATCATAATATCATTCAGATTCATCAGAATATCAGTTCATTTACCATTTTGTTGCCAAACTGGTTTGAGTCAGATGGAGAAATTTCTTGTAGACCACAGAGCTGCCTCTACAGTCATGTGATCCTTATTGCAGAGTGAGAGAATAGAACGGGTCAAGATAAAGACAGGGAGATCACTCAAGAATTATCACCATGGCAAAGAAACTCAAGAATAGGGACAAGGGGAAAATTAAGCTACTGCCAATTAAAATATATTTGGATAGTGACAAAAACTAAAACACCTACACACACACACACACACACACACACACGTTCCCAGTCTCAACTTCACTCCTTTCTCATGTCTTTTACCTCTTCCCTGTCCCTGAGTTATGCAAGACCGATGGGGAAAGAGGGGTTATGGTCTGGCCATAACTGTTTTGAAAGGGTATTTTGTGTTTTAACTGTTTTCCCCGAGTAGCTCCATCCTGGCTGAGGGGCTCAGCTATGCCCTGCAGTGAGTGTCTTGGAGCCCTCTGGATCCAGCTGTGTCCAGCTCAGAGCAGTTCCTGCCCCTCCTCACAGAGACCTCCTGCAGCCCCTGTGGCCAGTGCCTGGGCACGGGTGTACGGTACAATAACACAACATAATTAGGATAAAATGGGAGAGGAGTATTTCTTTATCATTATGAAACTCTACTCTCTAGTATGTTTTCTTTGATATGCTGTCATATCATACTTAGAAAAATATATTTGTACTCACATGAGATCCCTGTGATACTCATAGATCAGTACCTGAAGGCCAAGACCTCCAAAAGCAGGGGTGATTCCTACAGCAGTTACATTCTTCTCAAGTCAGCTGGATACATTCAATGATTAAAACATTGTGCTGTCTCTCTGTTCCACTTGAAAGGATAGGTAAAACTTTTTAGCAAAGGTAATAGCAAAATATTGGAAAGTATGTGATCCACAGTCAGAACACATTCACTGAGTAGACCTCAACTCTTGTTGGTCTCTGGAGATGCATATGATCACCAGCAAATTGAAGGTTGTGGGTTTTTAATTGCTTGTTGTCAGTGCATAGAGGTTGTATTTCATGTCATGAATTTTAAGTTGTCCATCCTTCCTTTGTTTCCTAACTATATGCATATGCACAAGAAAGGCACAGTTATGAAATTGCAGTAACACCTCTTGAATTGCATGTCATAAATTTATTTCTGTTCTAGCATTTTTCTACATAGAATTGCAGAAAGAGGATTCCAACTGTTGTCTTACAGGTTCAGTCCAGATTTGTTTTGGCATTTGTCCAGTGTAGTGCTTTCTGCCATAAATAAATTTAGACTTAAGAATAAGTAGAAATATTCTAAAATAGTGAATCTTTTAATTTGTGGATCTGAAAATAGGGAAATATCCAACAGATGCACTGGAAGTTGAGTGGTATACTAACATACAGGGAACTGTTATTTGAATAATTAAAAAAAAAAAACAACATGTGAGATACAAATGAAAGCAATAATTAAACCACTAAATTTTCAAAGACAGACCACATTATGCAGATGTCTAGGAATACTTATCAATCCCTGTGCTTCACCTATTTTTCCTGTAGATCAAAGCGCAGATATGTTGAATATCCATGCAAAGAGCTTGTCTTACCCCTGAGGAAGGCTTTCTAACCTCTGAGCCAAAAAACAAAAACAAAACCAAAAAACTGCAGAGGGAAAATCCTCTCCCCAGTAAAGTAATATCACAACTCTGAAAAGCATGTTTGGAAAACAGTACTTCAAATACAACATCCAGTGGTTTTAAGCCAGTGCCTTCTTGTTCAAGTAATGTTGAAGTGAACCCTCTGCAGAAACCTAAAGAAGGAAGGTCCTTAATAATTGGTCATATAAAACTTAAAATGTAACTAACATTAACTACATAAATTCTAAATACTTTTTATTTACTTTGAGCTTGTCCTTACACAAACCTGAAAAATAATGGGTGATTTAAATTAGGTAGCATTAAGCAATTAGTAGCATTAAGAATCCAAATTCTCTGTTTATTTCTTGGAAAGCTTTGGTCAAATTCTTATTTGAAGAATTACATTCCCAGAACATGATAGTTCCAAATAATTACAAACAATTGAAAGCAAATAATATAGAAAAAAAAATATTAAAGTTGGCTAAATAAAGGTAAGAAGACTTATAATTTAATCACATTTGTCAAAATTGAATGCCAAGTGCTGTTTGAGTTGTTTAAAAGCTCATAAAAAAAAAAATTCTACCAAGAAGTAGTTTGATAAATAATTTGTTTTACAGGATCAGCGCTAATGTATATCTGCTTCATCAAAAACAGACAGTCTGTATGACTTAGAGGAAAAAAAAACCCAAAAAATAGAGTATTTTTTTGGAATCATAGCCCAAAAGCTTTGGAAAAGTCTATAAACATTTTATTTTCAGCAAAAACTGTTATTTTGGTTGTTCTGCAGGTCCTGCTAGACCAAGGATCAGAGTCACCCCAAGTAGAAGGCCTTTCCTTATTTCAACAACTATAGAGAGAAATTCAACTCTTGTCATTGCCAACATCATTTTCAGTCTCTTTCACACTTCATTTTCTATTGCAAGCACAGTACTAATACAGAAATTACAATATTCAAAATCAGTGTATGAGAAATTATTGTTTCACTGAGACTTTTTGTTGACATTAAAAGCCTATTACTCTAGATCAAAAATGAAAATTTCACAGAGTCTTTTAGGATAGATGATGACTTTCTACACTTTCATTGTAGCAATTCTTCAACAATCAGCATGATAGTCCTTCATAATTATTTATATTCATGCAGTAAATCTGGGGGTTTTTTTCCAATTTCAGTACTTTTTTCTAATTTTTTAAGAAAATCATGTTGTTCTTTGATCTATCCTCAATTAATAGATGGGCTCCAAATTGCACAAACATAGTATTAACAAAAATTGTAAACAACATCAGTGTTGAAAAAACTATTTCAATACAAAGAAAATACATATTGTTTGTGAGTGCCTGTATGCTCCAGTAAATTATTTGACCCATTCCCCAATCACCTCCAACCACTGTTACAAATTTTGAAAGCTGACATTAAAGTTCTGTGTTTTCAGTAATTATAACAACACAAGAGAAAAGAGAACTATCAGTAAATTATTCTTATGTTTTACTGTGCACTCAAGATTCTGTTATTCAAGCAAAATCTCCATTTGATTTTCATTATGGAATGGAAACTATTTGAAGTAACTATCTGAGAAATGGGTTATAGATCTAATCCTATGGGTCCAGCTTTTCAAGTTTTTTTTTTTTTTTTTTTTTCCTTAGCTAAAATAGATTAATGCTAATTGTTCATAGTTTAATTATTCATTTCTAAAGAACAAAGAATAAGAGAAGAAAAGCCCATAGTGGGACATTCGAAGAACGATGTTTTAAGTACTTGCAACATTTTTATTTCAGAGCTATTTTACTTTACTGAAACAGTCAGTGGACATAAACGAAAATTCATCCACTGTGAAGAATAGTGTATCTGATTTTCCATCAAATACTGTGTATTCCTTGTGGGATATGGCTGATTGTGCATAGAAATATTGGTCCGCGAGCCAGAATGTTGTATTTCTCAAGAATATAGCTCAGAGGCAAGTCAACAACAGCACTATTTGATTTGTTGCTTGCCTAGACATGGAGTTAGAATCTATATTACTTCACATACAATATTTTTATTTGCCCTTTCTGTAACATCTTCAGCTTTACCTAAAAAGGCTGCCTAACAGGTATAATTATTTTACCTGAATTTTCTGATGATTAAGAAATAATTAAGCAATTTTATGCAAAATCTCTATGACAAGTGAACTACTTTTGTTTTTACTGTTTGTTCTCTACTTAACGCCCCATTTTAATAATATCTCATGATAGTTTTCTGAAAAATAAATTAACCACTTTCTACAGTCAACTAAGAGAATTTAATGATTATGTGTATGTCAAAAACTTATTATAAAATTATAGTTAATTTCTATGTAAAATATATTTTTATTGTTCCTGTTATTCCTTTTTTCTTTGACTAGCTATGTAGAAGACTTACCTTTATATATCTTTTTTGTCATCTGCTACCCCTCTTTTACTTTCATAGTACAAATATACGTATATTCTCTTTATATATACACACATCGCTTGCTTCCAGTGCACATTTCTCTGTTGACAAGTAACAGTATAAATAATTTATAGATACAATTTATTGCAAGATAGAAATATGCTGATACTAAACAGAGAGATCCACCTTCTTTTTATTCAGGGAAATGCAATATAGTATCCAGTGTCGTAATAAACTGCATATTTTGTTAGTAAATATATTTTATTGATTTATTTTCCACTTGTACATTGCAGATTTTCTATAATTCAAGTACTGATTTTTTTTTTTTGTAATATCATACCTTAAGTTACCAGAAGAGGAAAATAAATTTTCCCACTCAGTGGTGTGAACTGTCCTTAGATGTGAGTGAGATTGCTGTACTTAACTGTGCAATAATCCACCATTCATGCTGAGTTAGCAGAGGGAAACAGAGTATCTCTTCAGACATCAGTTTGCTGGATGGCCTTCTCAGAAGGAAAATAAAAAATCACCTCATCTCAAAATCACCTGCTTGAGACTGGCCTCCACATGCTGAATCCCTCTGCAGGCAGATCTTAACAGCCATTTATCTCTGACACGGCCGTGGAGCCAGCTTTTCCCTGAGGGCAGAGAGAAACAGCAATATAGGATGTTATTTTCTTAATAATTAACAATCCTTCAGCAGACTGGTTCAGCTTTCTTCCTCAGACACCTTAGACCTGGTGACCTACTGCCAGTCTCAGCAATTTCTACCCCCCGGAGGTGTGTGACCCAATGCCTGCCTTTCAGGGACCCGCACACCTGCCTGAGAATCAGTGCCATGTTGATGATTTGGCTATGATGTGGTTCTCAATAGAACCTCTTGAAGAACATCCTTTGTCCATTTTGGCTACTAAAATATGTTATTAATAACTATGAATAATTAAACTACTTCTTTCATCTGTGAAATGACAGCTAAGAAATATAGCAAATGTGCCATCTGACACATTGAGGATTCTGAGAATATAAAGATACTAAAATTGCATAGTTAAACTGAGTTTAAAAATGCCAAGGTGGTTAAAGAAGTAACTACCCTAGAAAGTATTAACATTTGTATAAAAATAATTGATTTTGCTGAAACTGGATGGCTACAATGCAGATTTTAAAGTGAATTAGATCTACTATCTCTGTTATATTTTGCTGGTCTGACTCAAATTATAGTTCAGTAAAAAAGGGAGACTAGTCATGTAATAATATTTTTTCAGTGTTTAAGTGAAATAAATAAAATAGACATGGGATGGAAGTCATACTGTTTTTGCAAGCATTAAAAAAAATAAACAAAAACATTTACAAAGAAACATCTTTGGATAATAAAATGCAAGCATTCAGTTGCTGATCAGGGAAATCTAGGTCAAAGATAAATTACAAAAGGTGAGACATAATACTTGAGAGAAGACAATTATATTCTGTCTTGTAGGTGAATACGTTGTAGAGATAGAGGACTACTCTATTATTCAGAACCTAAATTCTGTCATCACCAAAGTAAGTAGCACTGAGGTTTCAGTACTTTTAATTTCACGTTGTCCAGTGGTCACAACACATTTCGAAGGGGCAAACCCCATTTTTAAATTCTTCCTTCTGGTCCAACAAGGGCCTTGGTATTTATGTGTGAATCAACACATGCAGGTAACCAGACCATAGAACCACAGCTGAAATGCAAAGAGTAGATTTATTCCATTACCTCTCTGACTGCACATCCCCAGACCATGCTGGGCTGCGGACACACAGGAGCTCCGTCAGTGCTCACATCCCACGTGCCCTTCTGCCTGACCCAATCTGCCCAAGGGCCTCACAACCACACCAGTTCATCACCACACTGTGGTCTCTGAGCTTTTGGTCTCTCTCAAAAGGTGGTTCAAGCATGCTGGTGAAAGTGTGTTATCTCTACACAGGAATTCTACTTCTCAAAACAGACAGAGGATAAATGCATCAGGCATAATAAATGGAGTTTTCCCACACCAATATTCTCCATGCTTTACCATTCCCAGCTGCAAGGCCACTTGAGAGAATTCACCATCCTCTTTGCCATTCTTGCCCTTTTAACCCTTTCCTCCCAGCAGTATTTATTTCCAGTACACTTAAAAGACCAATCTACAGGGAGTGGCTGGCTGGAACTCTTATGGCTGCCACTTCCATCTGTTCAATAACAACTTGGATGTGGGACTTGAAGGGATACTAAGCAAGTTTTCAGATGATACAAAACTGGGAAGAGCTGTTGACTGCCATGGAGGCAGGGAGGTTCTGTAGGGAGACTTTAATAAAGGACTGGGCAGTCACCGACCATATGAAGTTCAATAAGGGAAAGTGATGGATTCTGCACCTGGGATGGGACAACCCTGGATGTGTATTCAGGCTGGGGAATGAGAGGTTGGAAAGCAGCACCATGGAAAGGGACCTGGGTGTCCTGGATGACGGAAAATTGAATATGAGTCAGCAGTGCTCTGGCAGCCAGGAGGGTCACCCATGTCCTGGGGGCATCAGGCACAGCATCGCCAGCTGGGCAAGGGAGGGGACTGTCCTGCTCTGCTCTGCTCTGCTCTGCTCTGCTCTGCTCTGGGGCGGCCTTACCTCAAGTGCTGGGGGAAGTTTTGGTCACTGCAGCGTAAGAAAGATCCTGTGATTTTTGCGATTTTAAAAATTAGTTTATTCACAGGAATAGAGATCTCAAATACTACTGTTGGTTGTGCAAAGTGTAAGGAAAGAGCTTTAAAGAGTCACTCAAGAATTTTGCTTCTCCATCTCTGTGTTCATTTCAGTTTTGATTTTCAAGAAACTTTGGTTTAATTGCTGTCAAGGTAATGGTTGAAAATCTTCTGCAGGTCCTTTCGTGTCTCTGAAAGGAAAGGATGTAATTCCAACCAGTTCTTTGTTATTCTTCCCCATCTCAGCACTGTGTCTTGTATCCTCATAAGTCAAATTATATTGGAAACACAAGTCCCTGTAGCTGTCAAGAGTAGGATACAGGGGTCTGCAGGAAAGAGGCCCTTTAGAGTCTTTGTATGGTCTTAAAATGCCAGCTCTCTTTATAAATGTGTATGATATTTCACTCTTTAAGAGTATGTGCTTGTTCTTTTAGTCATAAATATCCACAATTGTCTAAAATGGGAATTATTTTACTGTGTTCTCATGCATGTGGGTTTTTTCTTTCAATTTAAAAGTTACTCTGAATTTGAATAGATGAATAGATTTGTTCACACTCTAGAACTCTCCTAGGTTTCTCAGGTCTATGAGCTGTCAATGGAGGAATTAGAAATGCATATATTTTAAGGAGATGAGTTTCAGGGCCTATTATACCTTTCTTTCTGCCTGCACTCTTCAGCCTTATTCTGAGCAGAGCATATTGACACACCAGACAGGCAAACAATCTAAACAGAAAATTAGGAGTGCCTATGGAAAAATTTGAATTCCAGGAATAACTTTGATTCACATCATTGCCTGCTTTGTGTAAGCTCCAAAATAGCTATTTTAAATGGTAGGGTGCCATACAACTGCATATCAGGCAGCTGCAAACACCATTTATACATAAAAATATGCAGTATGTACAATATCAATGAGAAAAGTACTGATTGCCTTAATTAAGTTTCTTAGTACTGGCTTAATTTGGTTGCTGTATGCAAATGTATTATGATACAGAACTAAATTGCAGAATGTAAACTGCAATTTTCACAGAACTCCCCCTACATTCACTGCACAGAATATCTGATCCCTTAATGAGCAAATAGTTAATGTTTTGTTTTCTCTTCTTTGCTTGCTTAGGTTTCATGGCTCATTTACTTGCACTGTCCAAATCCCTCTGACTTCAGTACTATGTTTTGATTCAGAAAAGCCTTTTCCTAGATTTTTTTTAATACGTTTTATTTCAGAAATAGTACTTCGTCTCTATATCATTCTTAAGAGCATAAGGGGTAGTATATGTTATAGAAAGTTTGGTGTCAGAGACATTTGACACAGCCATATGATGAAACCTTTCTTTCAATCTCCTTAAGTCTGTGCATTCTTATAGATATCTTCCAACCCCTGAAAACAAAAATTTAATGGATTATACAGAGTAAAGACATTACTGCTGCAAAGTCAACCCTGCTACAGGTTCATGGAAGAAATGGTTCAAGAATTTCATAGAAACAGCTTGACATGGACATGTAAATTGTTACCACAAAATACACTGGAAGACAAGAAAATGCATGATTGTAAGGTGTCAGTATCTAAATTTTGGGGGCATCTTTGCTGTGCAATGAATGCATACTAATACTTAATATAACATCCAATTTCCTTCTGTTTTAAAGAATAACTTTTAGAAAAAGGAATGCCATCATAATACGTCATTGTCGTGATTTAACCCCAGTCAGCAACCAAGTACTACACAGCGGCTTGCTCACTACCTCACCAGCAGGAGAGAACTGAAAGGGTAAAAGGTAGGAAATTTGTAGGTTGAGATAAAGATAGTTTAACAGGGAAACCAAAAGTCATGCACAGATGCAAAGCAAAACAAGAAACTGACTCACTGCTTCCCACAGGCAGGCAGGTATTCAGTCATCCCCAGGAGATCAGGGCTCTGCCACATGGCCAATACACCATCACTCCAAACATTCCCCCTTCCTGATTCTGCCCCTCAGCTTTATGTACTGAGCATGATGTCACAAGGTCTGGAATATCCCTCTGGTCAGTTTGAGCCACCTGTCCTGGCTGTGTCTCCTCCCAGCCTCCCATGCACCCCCAACTCCCTCACCAGCACAAAAATCAGGAAAGGCCTTGGCTCTGTACAAGCCCTGCTCAGCAATAGCTAAAACATCTCTGTATTATCAACCCTGTGTTTAGTGCAAGTCAAAAATGCAGCCCCATACCAGCCTCTGTGGAGAAAATTAACCCTACCCCAGCCAAAACAAGCACAATCATATATATAATTTGTTCAGAGACTGAAAAAAATTAACTCTTTGGCTTCTGCTGCTTCAGGTAATTGTCAAAAAGCCAGTGACAATAGCAGGCTATTGACATTAGTGTGCTGCAATGCATCAAAAAATGGCAGTGTTTGAGCCTTTTGCTAGCAGCTGAATAATAGTTAGACACAGACATTTGGGTTCTGGAGGCATAATAACCTCAAATACATTACCTTGTCAGCCTTCTTCTCACCTGGGCTTTCTCTGTAAACATCTGCATCCAGTTCTAGACCTGATTAATTTGGTGTAAACTCCAGCTTTATCTTCCAGCTTCTTTAGGCTCTTTCCAGTTTCAGTTGCCCTTCCCCACTCAAATATTCTCTAATCTGACTTTAGAGAAATTAATTAAAAAATGCAAAATTTATTTTAACTTTCTTTTGAAAAAAACTTCTGTGAATTAAGTCTTGGTGCTAAAAAATGAAAAAAAATTAATTTTAGGAAAACTGTTTTATTCTTTTGTCTTATTTCTACTCCCAATGGATGTTTATTCAACTGTGAGACCGCAAGTTACTTGTATCATGTGTAACCTTGGGCAGTACAAACAAGAGGCCTTTATAGTCCTCTGACAAGTCTATCATTGCTTAATGCAAGTGAATGCCAGGAATTACAGCTTTTCACATTTTCAACTAAATTGGTATCATGCATTAATATGTGTAAGAATGTCAGATATTAGTACAACATAGACACACGTGCATTGAAAAATGAGGGTTCAAATAGTGGGTTAATGCATCACATTTTCAACATCAAGCTAGGTCTTCAGAGTCAAAGTGAAATCTTCAAACTGGGAATAAAATCAGGTTTATGACAGCTAATGTTACACTACATAATCATAGTATGGGAAATTAAGGTGTAAATGAAGATGTGCAGCAAAGAAGGTAGACACATGCAGATGCCTCAGATCTTGGATGAATACTCCGTTTCTTTTCACTTTTGCAAAAAATGGCAGTTTGCAGTTTCATTCAACCTCACCTCTGTCATTTCTCTGCTGCTTTCCTACACAGCTTCCTTCCTGCATCCCTGAGAAAGCATCTCCCTGGCTGTTTGGCCATCCAGACTCTGCCCACTGCAGTGCTTTCAAGTGTAATTTCTTCTGTGAAGCCTGAAAGAAGAATAAATTCAGATAGCCATAATACAAGGAGAAGGTGGGAATACCTGTAAAGAAGAACAGTCATTATATCTAAACAGAAAATAACAATGACTAATGCTGCCTTTTATGAACATAAGTAGACTTACAGGAGTGTCATCTTGTGTGACTTACAGGAGTGTCACTTCTCTGACAGTGATGTATCACTAGAAAAGAGTCCCTATTGTGAGGGATGCCTCCTGGGATGCCAAAAGGTTATTCACCTTCAGCTAATGTGCCTGTGGATCTGCATCCATCGCTGTTCTTGTTTCAAACCCTCAGAGGGAACTTCTTGGTCTGTTTTAAAGTGCTGTCTCAGTTTCATCATTAAAGAAACTTGCTCCTCATTCCCTGCCAGCTGCTGCCATAATTTAGCTAGACCTTTGCTCATAAGAAGTGGTAAAAGAAGGGAAGAGAGCACAGTCAGACATAGACCTGACTGATTTTAAATTGGCACAAGCTGTTATCTAGTAACTCAGCGGTCTGTTAAAGGTGATGTTGTGCTCTGTGGGACTGAACACTATGATGAAAAAGACAAAGTAGCAGAAACCAGAGGAGCAGCGAAATAAATAGGTATTTCTCTCAAAACCAACATATTGGCTTTCACTTGCTTAAAATCTTGCCATGGATATCACATGGAGTACAGCCATTCACACATACACATGAATCCTGTGTATTCTGGTTTCAAGGATATAGAACAGTTGAAAGTCAAGTTGCCTAAGCCAATCTTTTCCTTTGTCTGAAAATTTATGCTTCATCAAGACAATACAAAACCACCCAATGTTAAATAGCTACTTCCTGTGTATTCCTTAGTGTGTGACTGTAGTTCCTTCAAATACTATGTAAGTAAAAACACTCCTGCAATTGGAACAAATGGCTTGAGGGTGATTTAACTTGTAGAAAATTCATGTATGTGTGGATCACTGAACAAGCAAAAAGTACAAACAAGACAAAGATTACGTGGAGACATGTCATTTCATTTACAGAGAGGAAAATGCTTTACATTGTACAGTTCTTTGACATTTTGATTTGTATTGAAATGCAGTGGTATTATGCTGCTTTACTACTAAACCAAAGGTTAGAAGAACATATCAGGTCTTTCCTAAAATTGCCAATTCACACTTTGAGGACAGAACAAACCTTTTCAATATTTGCAAATAAGTTGTAAGTTCTAAAATTAGGACAAACTTAAAACTGAAAGTTCAAAACAGAACTTCTGTGCTGTCTGTCCATTTTTTTTTTATGATTGACATACGAATTAATAAAATCTGTGGACCTTTTCAGTGAGTTCAAATTATTATCATTCTTTTAATAAATAATGTCCCTAGAAAGTAGGTTGCAATAAAGGTAACAATTGGCATTGATTATATTGAATGTCTGTGATCATAGAAAGTACATTTAAAAACAAGAGCATGAATAATTCTTTAGTTACCTTTGTGTTGTGACATAAAATTAATACAATCAACTGACCTTGAGGATTTCCTTGCATATAGATTATTCTCTAAGTAATCTGCATATAAAAATGTTTTGCTGTTTTTAATGATGTGAGAGCAACTGGCCCTGTATGTTGAAAAAATTTGTTAATTGACACCTAGAAGAACAGTATTTTAAAGTGTTTGTATCTACACACTAGTTTGAGAAGCATCACTAGAGCCCTGCATTTTTAAACAAAACCAGTGCTGGGGAAATTAAGCAGTACAGACTTTATTATAAGGGAATAATACATGCCTTTAAAAATAAAAAATAATAGTACATGAGAAGATACTGTAATGTCTGTGATGTTGTCATTTTGTGATATCAAAAGATTACAGAGCTAAGGTGAAATCAGTCTTGATTGTACATACATTTCTTAAAATGTTGGGGTTTTCCTTAAAATATAAACCATTATTTTTTAGGTCTAAAGACGCCTTTCCCAGTTGTTGTGGCTTGTACGAAAATGTTTTGACATGGAAGTATTAAATCCTGCCCTTATCCTCAGCTCCATTTGAATCCATTTTATTTTGCTCTGTCTTACTCAGTATTTTGTTCTGAAGCTTAACTACAACAGTGAATACTTCAATGTCTTCAGTAATGTCTACATGAGGTTCCTCTGGGCTTGATTGAAATATTGTGAATTGTTGAGCTGGGCATATAATTCATAGTGAAGGTTTTTGTTGGGTTTTTTTAGTTTATTTTGGTTTAGTTTACACAGAAGTTTGTATGATAACTTTCCAATCTTGCGTAAGGAGCTCGGAAATTTAGTGATGTTATCAGTGTAAAAGGATAAAAACCCCAACTTATGCAGCATGACTGTAAGAACAGAGTTTGAAGATGCCAGTGTATTTTCAGACTTTTTGGGCACTAACTTTGCATAGGTGGAAGATCACATATGGCTGCTTTGTGTATATGATATTTTCCTCCTTTGGAGGGACGAACAGAAAACTCAGAAGTAGTACCTCTCTGATAAGTAAAAATCCATACCGAAACTCAATTTTTTAACTAAAAGTGGAAGGTTTTGAGGAGCAAAAATCATTGGGTCATTGCTGTGAAAATATGAAAAAATATATTTTTCACAAGCATATCCAAGGTTTTACTGAAATAGACTTTAGGGTCAATGGAACAAGTGTTATGTGAGTACAGGTGTGTTTGCATATACACATACTTTTGTGGGTCTGTAATCCTTAAAAACTCATTTTCCTGGGAATAAACCAAAAATTTTAAACAGATGAAATTTATACAGATAATGATACCAGCCAGTATCCTTAGTATTGCCTATGTTCTACTTCATCATTAGCCATTCATAAGAACAGTGTGATATAAAAAAGCAAAGTTAAGTGATTTTCATAGACAGCAATTTTTTTATTATGAGAGGTTAGTTTGGAAAAAGATGCAATGTTTTATTCAAGGATAATAGCAATTAACTTTTTACAGACTTCTCATTTTGTGAAAATAGAGTAAATACATTGTTCTTAAGAATTACTGCATCACTTAGAAATTTTCAAAAGAATACTGAAAGTATTTGCACTACTGAGTTCTTTAACACAAGCATGATGGAAAATTCACCATACATAATCAAAGAACAAGTAACTTACTGTTCAGAATTTATATGACTTTTTTAACAGGATACAGTATTTTTTCTGCATGTGTATGACAGAAAATGCAAAAAACTTTTAAGTAACTATTTTATAAAAAATCATTTAGATATTATAAATCCTATAGATGTTTTTAAGTCTACAAATTGATGGAAATCCATTGCATATATGCAAATTGCCAGGTCTGTTATTCAAAGGATAAATCTAAGCAGTATTGTATACAATATATTTCATAAACACATAATTTACAACAAAAATACTAATAACTTATTTTGAAATGGTGAACTTTTTTATCAGTTCTTAAAATGGAATATATCCTTTATACTTCCAGAAACTTAACCTATATATTTAAAAGAAACGTTTCAGCTCTTGTAAGCTTAAAATTAGACCAAGCAGCTTTGTTTGGCTTGTGCCTTTATGTGAGTTACACTCTCCTTCTGCTCCACCTGCTGCTCTGCTCTGGAGAGCCAGCAGGGCATTCAGACATGCAAACCACGGGCACTGCAGACTTCAATAGCAAACACTGAACAGCAGCTATTTTGAAGGAGAAGAGACTGGCTTCTGACAGTTTCTGTGACCTATTAATGTTTTATTTAGCTTTTATTTCTGGATAATCATGTCCAGGTAAAGCAAAAAAAGTATTTTGAAAAATAAGCAAGGAGCAATTGTAGGTACTGAGGTGGAAAGTAAAGCTCTGTCTTTCTGTTTTCCCCTTGTTTTGTATTTACCTTGTATCTTTATTGGAATAAAAGGATCATAGAGGGAAGTAGCTCTTCAGGAAGTGTAGGCATTATCTGCTTTTTCAGAGTTTGCTTAAAGGGCAGAGCCAGCAGTGTTGGGAATGGTTTCAAAGTAAGCAGTCAGCTGGGAAAGGGCATGCAGTGAATATTATAGGTCTCTGCCATTATTTCTGTTCATCCTGGTTTTAAGTACATGGAAGTGAGAAAAAAAGAGGTCTCCTAAAGCTTGAGTAATCCCAAACAATTTCAGGCAAGAGAAGGAGCAATTCATCCATACAGAGATATGATTTTGAATGATTTAACCAATGCAACATGAAAAACATGCTATAAAAGTATCATATTTCTCAAGCATTTTAAACAATGTTTCAGCACATAGTAATGGTATTTTGGCTTCTGAAGGATCTCATTAATTCTGACTTTTTTTTTTTTTTAGCATTAGTTTTCTCTTTGGCTCAAAACTTTTAATTTGTACATTTTTTTCATCCAAGTAGCATAATGTAATGTTACAGTGGCAATGTGTGGTGAATCAAGCCAAGCCCTAATGATAGCCAAAAACTTCAAGGCTCCCTCTCCTAACCCTGTTTGAAAGACAGGATGGATTTTCCACTGTGTAAATGCAAATTTTTCTGCTGTATCCAGGGATAAGAATAGTCTTCAGAGTTGTCCTGAGAGCACCATGAGACTGTGCTTCCTTTCCCTTCTCACCTTCATGAGAGGATTTCAAATGCAACCCCAGCCATGTGCTGAGCCCAGACTGGCAGGCACAGCTGTTTTGGTTTCTTTTCCCAAGAAAGAACATACGTCTTAGGCGAGGTTATTAGTAAACTTGGAGAATTGTTAGGCAACCTTCTTTATTTCCAATATCTGTGAATTCATTTCACTCTCAATTTCACATGTAATTTAGTTTTTATATATTCTCTAAAACACCTTGTGCCCAATCCAATTGCCTGCCTTTGAAAGTACCTCAGTGATTTATTTTGGAGTGAAATCCTTTCCTTGAAATTTTAAAGAATCATAAATATAATTCTAATCAGAACAAATATCCACTTTGTCACCTTGCATGAGGCAGGAGTGAAATTCACAAGCAATATATAGAGATATCTGAATTATAATTCAGAATAAAACATAGTTCTTAATAATATTTCCAGAAATTTCTACTGAACACAGATATCTGTGAGTATGTATATTAAAGATATATATTAAAGATATATATTAAAGAGTTGTACCAACCTAAAAACATCTATTTAGAAACTGATCTAGTTATGTTGGTAGAAACCTTTTAAGTAGATTTAAGTGAAGTAATTTTGTTTAGGATGAGCAAGTAAATTATCAGAATATCCTGATCCACAGGTTAGTGCACCAATAGAAGGGATTTTTATTGGGTTCACTAGATAAATTTAAAATAAATTTATATAATAAATTTAAAATATAAATATAAAATAAAATATAAAATAAATTTAAAATATTTTTAGAAAAGTTAAGAAATTAATTTGATAGTGTCAGAATGTTAGAAATTGTTTATATATTATATTTTAACATAAAAGATGTAAAATAGGTCCCCTGTTTGTCTTCATATTTTCAATAAATATACACACCCTACAAAATTTCTTTCTCTGGTAATTTTAGTCCTACTTATGCAAGTGCAAAGTAGGTTAAGGCATTGGGAAAAAAGGTTGCTAATATTTTGGAAGCCTGTTCTCTTTGTCACATTGCGGTAATTTGGCACCACACACATTAACAGAATGTTTTACCCTAATATTTTGGGTTCTCAAGGAATAAAGAGATTTTCTGTGTCTTAAGTTTATAGTGAAAAAACATTAAATAATAGAAAATTAATAAACATATCAGTATCTCTGAGTGACCAAGGAAAAATTATGAAAACTGGTTATGTCTTGAATGTGTAAAATATGAGTCCTTGACCTCTTATCTGAAATAAATCACACATTTTATTCTCTTGGAAACTACAAGCAAAGCTTCTGCTTCAAGTGTAATAGAAAGTATTTCTCCCTTTAAAATAAAGTCTTCTTTTGGTCCATATAAGCCAGCACCACATGTTCCAGAAAATAGTCTAACGTTTCAAACAACTAAGGAGCAGGAAAAGGAAATTTACTGCAAACTACCCAGGGAATTAACAGACATACAAGAAGAATGTTGACATCCATTTTCTATCAAGGAAAGACAATGATTTTGTAAATTTCCCGAACTGTATTGAGAAGCATTACCTCATCACTGTCAAACATGCTTTCCAGTCTGGGATATACTAAACATGGGAAATTCTTAAGCAAGTAAAGCAGCCCTGCTTCTCCAGTTGTGTGAGCAAGTTAACAGTGGGAAATATTCACACCCATGTCTCCTAACAAATAGTTTTCCTTCATTTCACCATTAGATATGTGATTCGCCAGAGACTGATTTCTATTTTCATGGTAAGCAGATTCCAGTTCTTAGGTAATCTCCCAAATATTTTTCTGTTTGGAATACATGAAGTCAAAAGTCAGCATGTGAAACAGTTATGTTCAGTCAACTCCAAAACTTACAGGGATGAAAGGCATAGCAAAGCCACCCAAATGAAAAATATTTATATATTAACCTGGTCAGATTTCAGACTATGAGAACAGAAGTGAGTAACTAACCCCATTAATTTTATCCCCATTAATTCAGGCACAACTCTAAGACACAAGTAAAATTTCAGCCCAAGCCCTCTGTGTTAGAAATGCTCTAATTTTTTTAGTGTGATCACATAATCATTTGGATTGTCATATTCTGTTCCTGTTAATGACCTGTTTTTTCTGCATTGGAAGATAAATACCAAAAAACTGAGGAAGTCTGCCAAACAGGGGAATGGAGAAAGGTTTCTTCCAATTTAAAAGTATCAACTCATGAACACAGCTCTGATTTTCCATATGCTGGTAATTTGTGCCAGACCTTTTCTGTATAGCATAGGATGAAGGAGGCAGAGGTCTGGACAGAAAACTTTGAGTTTTGAGTGTGCTGTAATGCCCTTGGGGTTCATGTCACTCTTTCTTGACCAGAGATCAGCTTTAGAATCCTCCTCTTTGAGCAAGTTCAGGTTAGTAGGCAGCGTTAATGACTGTGTGCACAACCTTGTCTGGCTGTGCCCTGGTGCTGGCAGTGGAAGGAGCCACGTGGGCGGTCTCTGAGCAGAGGCCAGGGACTGCTCCATGCTGGACACGACCAGATCCAGAGAGCTCTGCATCAGACCCTCCACAGCACATGGCTTAACCTATCAGCTAAGATGATGGCATGTCAGGGAAAATACTAAATAAGTGTATCAACAATTGAGGGCGGTGAAAGGTGAGGAGGAAAAAAGTTTGAGGCACCAAAGTCAGTGAAGAAGGATGTCATCCTTGCAGGCTGGGGAGGAACACCCACTGGAGCAGGTGGATGTTACTCACATCACGTGGAGAGCCCAGACTGAAGCAGGTTTATCCTGAAGGACAGTAGCCCATGGAAAGGACCCATACTGGTGCAGGGGAAAAGTGGTAGGAGAAATGAGAAGCAGAGAGAAATGGTATGGACTGAGCTCACCCCCTCATTTCCCACTCTCCTGCACCTATTGGAGCCAGGGAAATAGAGGAGTTGGGAATAAAGAAATGAGTCTGAGTGAGAAAGACCAGGGAAAAGGTAGGAAGCTGTCTTTTTTGTTTCTCACTGTCTGATTCTACTTTAATTGCAAATACCTTAAATTGATTTTTGCCAAGTTGATCTGTTTTGCCCATGATGGTAAATAGCGAGCAATCTCTCTGTTTTCGTCTTGAGTCATAATGTTTTCAACCTTATTTTCTTCCCTTGTCTTTTTGAGGAGGGGGAGTAAGAGAGCAGCTAGGCAAGCTTCTGACAGCCAAACATGATCAACCCCTCTACCAGAGAACTGCAATTTCTGCAATTTTTTTTTTTTTGCTTAAGCATAATAAGATTTAAAAATCTGGAGTGAGTACATTTAAAAAATAATAACAGAATTATTTATCAAAAGAAAAGAGATAAATCCAACAGACCTGATAATTTTTCTAATAACTCAGACCACTTTCTTGACCAAAATCCTGGGATGTAAAATTTGAAAGAGATCACAGTGTGCAGTGTTTAGCATTTATCATTTAAACATTTTAAAGTGGGATTTTTTTTTCAGTAGCTTGCTTCAAAAGATACCGCTGTCCTGTCCAGAGCCTACGCTCTTCCTATCCTTATTGAAAGTGTATAATCCACATTGAGATTAATACTGAGCATATATATCCTTGGTCTTTCATTGCCTTCCTCCCTGACCAGCTTTCCACAATAAGAAGATTATTCTCTATGGAAAGCTTTGATTTTTGATAATGCAGAACCTTGTCACAGTAGCTAATTGGTGTATTAGTTGAACACAGTGAACTCCACAGGCAAAGCTCCTCTTTAAGGTCTAAATTGGAAGCAGGAAGAAACAGTTCATCAGAGCTGTATGCTAAACTATTGATTGCTGGTTTCACACTGTACAGTGATTGTATTATTACACTGAAATGAATAATGGAATTTTGCAAAAAATCCCATTCAGTTCTTTCATAAAGATATGCTTCCATCATCAGAAAAGGACAACCTATATCTTTTATTTCTCTTTTGTTCAACATAGTCTCTCATTCAATTTAACTCACTGTAACTGTTGCATCTGTAGCACAGAAGCAAGTCAGGAAAGGCTTCACAAGAGTTTGAGTACAGAAAAAGTGAGTAAAATGATACTTACCTGGAGCAATCTGGAGGCTGAAGATGTTGAACATTAACCTGCAGCATCCAAAGGGCTTTTGTACAGCGAGGGGTTATCTGTCATGTTGATTTTCCACAGAGCTGGACTGAGGGGGAAGTAGAAAAGTATTGAAGATTGTACATGGAAAAAAACCAAGAAAATTGATGTAGCCTTTATGAATAACAGCATGAGGATTTTGTAGATCAGTAAACAAATTTTAATGTTTTTCTTCAAACTGTCAGATGACAACAAAAATATCTCCCTGCTTCTTTCACTTGATGACATATCTAAGGAAGGAATGATGGAAAAGATATAGGTGGAATTGTTGAATAGTTTTCTTAACCTTTTCAGTTTTATACATATTATATATCAACATATATATATAAATGAAATGTAACACTTGAGTTTTTAATATTATAATATAATTTTTAAAAAGCCTTTGATCTGTTTTATACAGGAACAGACTCAACACCTCTAGATCAGGAGGCAGATTCACTGAATGTCTTAGATGCTTTAAGGCTTAGTTTCACAATTTTAATTTTTTTTATAAAAACATGAGTTTTAATAACTCTCCATTAAAAGCAAATATAATCTCAGAAATATTAAAATATAGAATCTTTTATTAAAAAGAAGGGTCTGATTTATAATTTATTTTTAAAAAATAAAAAAACTATCAAGAACTACTCTTTCTGAAACATGAATGAAAGTGCAATTGTTGCGTTATTTTTTTTTTCTATCTGCAGTAGTTCCTGCAAGCTGTGAAAGATCTATTCACCCACAGAGATTTAGATTTCTGTGTCACATCTCTAAGATTTTGATAAAAGAAAAAGGATGACCACTGTATTTTCCAGACAACTCACTTTTCCATGTGCGTATTGAGCACTAGATTAGAGGTCTCAGGAGGAGACATCTGGTCTGGGATCTTTTCTCTGTTGAGACACAAGAATAATTCTGGCCTGTTTTTTCTCAGCAGAGGCAGGTCGTGTTGCAAACACAGAGGGAAAACTTAGGACAATGAGGGAACTGGAACAGGTACTGACAAAACAAGATATCACTTTTCAGAAGAAACTGTTTCATGTTTATATATGTGAAAAAGTTAGCAGTAAAACCCCTCATAGTTAAAAGTATTCAGTTACTTGATGTTCAAATGAAAATGCGTTTAAAAAAAAATCTTCAAACACCTAAAATCTCAGTCTATATAGAGATTTTAATATCATATCATTATAAAATTATTTAATTTTTGTGGTCTATTGTTCAGAAAGAATACAACAAAGTGCATGGACAAGAGATGCTTTAGATGACTTTCCAAGAGCTGGTTATTATGCCCTCTTTCAAGTCAGCTTTGTGGGTTCCATGAAATGTTCACTCTCCCCTAACTATTTAACAGGAAAAAAGGAATTGAATTACCATTAAAATTTCAAATATTTTTTTGCTTGCTGAGGCATATGAAAAAGTTCAGTAAAAAGTGGGGCAACAGAAATCTCTGACTGTTCACCATCTAAAAAGATTTTCATCTGTATCTCTTCTTCTCCTGACCAGCATTAGAGTTTTCTAGGTAGAAAAGAAGACTGACTTGTATGGAAAATGATTTTTTTCTAGACCACATGATAAACATACATCTTTTCAAATGATGTCCTTCCAAGCCATTTACCATCCCAGAATTATCAAAATATATTTATTGGGTAATAATTTCAAACACAGAATAAATTAGAGAAAAAAGCATAGCCTGCTCATTGAAAATTCATGCACTGAAGAGTAAAATTCATCAAATACATTACTAGCTATGAATTAATTACTCACATTAGCTCAAACCCTAAGTAATATATAAGGCCTTTAAGCAGAATACTGAACAGTGTGGCTGAAAAAATAAAATTTGCATCAAAAAAATACTCAAAATCTTTCTCACTTGAAACTGGGAATAAGTTCCATTTCCTGAGAATTTTAATGAGAATACTTTTGGGGAAGTCTAATCATAGATTACTGAGCTCATCCTAACGCTATTCTATTTCAATAGTATGCTCTCTCAAGATGCTATCCATTTTTTCTTAAATTAAACTTATTTGGGATAGGTGAATCTGTTTGTCAATATACATCTTCCCTAGTTTAATTTCTGTCCCTTTATCTTGAATTCTATGTAGTCATAGGAAAATAGTATCTGAACCTGAAATTATTAGCAGTTAAAGATTTAATGCACCTGAAATAAATCTAAACATCTCATTTTGCAGGCAGTACTAGTCCAGTTTGTTAGTCTGATTTTGAAACTTATTCTATTATTCTGTTAAATATATTTTTGTCTGTTATTTTAAATTTATTTCTTTTTTCTCTGAGGCAGACTAAATGCAGTTTTCTGAAGAAGTATATTTCAGGTGTAGGAAGCCCTAAGAGTTGAAAAGCAAAAGCCCTAAGTCTCCTCTGGTACCAACTAAATGTCTGGAATATTTGTGACTGTAGTAATCCAAACCCAAAATGAACAGTTGATGAAGTGTTCAATGAAGCCAAATGTGCTTTTGTGATTCTGCCCCAAATTCAGTCATGGTTGCTTTGCTTCCAATCAAAAATAAACAAAGAGACAAAGAAACAAAAAAAACAAAACAAAAAAAAAAAAAGGGAAATAAGAAAGAGACCTGTAATTCTAACTAGAGAAATTCAAACAGAAAGCCCTGTGTTAAACTCACCCTGAACTCATGCTATCTGTGCTGGATCACATAAGATATATTTGTCTCATCTTCCTGCAACTTCAAGGTCTGGAACAGGCCAAGTTGTCATTAGACTAAAGAGCAATGACAATCAGAGTGAAAAACATTGGCATGAAAAGGCACTGAGCACTTAATGGTCAGAGTCCAGGAAAGGAAAAGGAAAAGGAGGAGGTAGCACAGATTCTGGTGCTTGAATAGACAACATTTAACTGAAGGCACAAAATTCTGTCAGGTTTCAAAAGAGAAGTTTGATTATACAGGAGGTGCAAACTAAAAGTGTTAAATAGGATAAGGAAAGATTAAAAAAATTTTTTGTATTTATTTTTGTATAGATTCTTACTCAGATTTAGATTTTGGAAGAGGCATACATGTATATATAGTTTTGGTCAAACACAGTCTTCAGTGATGAAACAATTTCATCTTCTCATTTTACTCAGGCAATTTTTACCTCCTGTCACAGAGTACTTACAGCATTTCTAGCATATGTTAAAATGCTATATGCTATATGCTTCTTCACTTGCTTCCCAAAGAATGGTAAGCCAAATACGGTCAATATTAACAATATAGCAACATCATAGAGTATTTTATGTTGTTTTTATATTTTTAATACAAGGTTCAAGATCATTATTTTAAGTTAAATAAATGAAATAATATTCCAACTTCACTCAATTTCTAATCCTCTAAATATGATATGAGGACTTTTTAGATTTTCCATAATCTAGAAGTGTTGGAAAGAAAATTAAATAGCTGTAACACAATTGATAGCAAGCTACAGTGGATATTTCTAAATATTAATAAAAAAATCTATTTTAAACCTTCATTTTAGGTCAAGTATGACATCCTGACTTCAGTTTTCACTAAATATTACCATATGCAAATTTCCTTTGGCATCATTTGAGGCTTCTGTTCAGAATGAGAGAAGGAAATTACTTCAAGAACTCCTCTTCTTGCCAGTTTTGTCTCTATTGAAAAAGAGGATTTCCCTTTATTGCTTGCAGTGTGATCTTGATACGATTTGAACTGCATGATTGAACAGCTCCATTGTAGTAAGGGGAAGTATTTCAGATAAGTAAGCAGAGAATCGGCACACTCACTACATTCTTGTCTTCAGGCAACCCAGCTTTTACTTCTAATGTAGAAATGCTCAACTGCATTTGTCACTGAGAGCAGGTATGTTCAAATCTAGAAGCACATTCAGACCACATTTAGAGATCTCCACTGTTGTCCTCTCATGGCTGAAGATTTGGTTTGCATTTCCCACTTTTACATTTTTCTCTGCAGAACTTCTTGGAAATTTTTTGCAAATCACAAAACCTTATATTGGGTCCCTTGTTGATGCTGTGTGCATTGACTCAGAGGTTTCTCTAAGACTAAAAGAAGAGTAATTCTTATACTGTCATTGTTTCACTTGCAGACAGAATACTTTGATATTCTTTTTATAGCCAAACCCAAGAAGCAAAACTAGCCCTAAGGCCAGCTGGTCCAGAAATCTTGGGTTGCAAGAGCAGAATGTAAAATATTCTGTGCCATCTACTCATCTCACTAAAATTTTGGTTTCTGACAGATCAAATATGTTTTGAAGGGGCGGAGAACTGTCTATACCAAATAAGCAGAAATAAAATATAGAGTGCTGTAGATGTGAGGAGAAAGTAAATTATTTATGCTTTGGTTGGTTGTAGAGTTTTTGTTTGTTTCTTTGTGTTTTATCTGCTTCCTTATTAGTCTGACAAAAAATCTTAATGCTGTCACACTCACAGAAGTTCATGACCAATAGAATCAAGTGCCTTCTGGAGAAGTGTGATGTTGCTATGTTGTCTTTCAGATTGCTCATATCCTTACTGCTTTGACTCAAAATCTAGCAATTCCTTGCCAGATTTTCAGCAGCCAGATTTTCACTTTTCCAGTCAGAATAGTAATGCTATAGAGTGTCATTTCCCAGTGCACAGCATTGGGGCCAGTCCTTGTTAAGACCTTTTACTGATGATCTGAAGGAGGGGATGGAGAGCTGCCTCAGTCAGCTGATGCCAACTTGGGCAGGGGTGTTTTGCTAGAGGATAGGGAGGCTCTGCAAAGGGATCTGGACAAACTGGATCAGTGGGTCAAGGACAAACAGAAAGTTCAGTAAGGCCAAATTCTGGTCACAACGAATCTGTGGAATGCTATAGGGTTGGGGCAGAGTGGCTGGAAAGCTGCCCAGTGAGAAAAGACCAGGGGTAGTGGTTGCCAGCCAACTGAACAGGGGCCAATGCTCATCCAGGTGGCCAAAAGAGCCACTGGCTTCCTGGCCTGTACCAGCAATAGTGTGGCCAGCAGGACCAGGGCAGGGATTGTGCCCCTGTATTCAGCACTGGTGAGGCCACACCTCAAATCCTGCGTTCCGTTCTGGATCCCTCACTACAAGAAAAACATTGATGTGCTGGAGTGAGTCCAGAGAATGGCAACAGAGCTGTTAAAGGTTCTTAAGCCCAAGTCTTATAAGGAATAGCTGAAGAAGCTGGGACTGTTTAACCTGGAGGGAAAGAGGTTCAAGGGGCCCTTTTGTTCAGTACAACTGCCTGAAAGGAGGTTGTAGCAAGGTGTACTTTTCTGCCAAATAACAAGGAATAGGACAAAATAAAATTACTTCAAGTTGCAACAAAGGAGGTTTGGATTGGATATGAGGAAAACCTGGAATAGGTTGTTGAGGGAAGTAAGTGGATGAGTCACCATCCCAGGAGGTATTCAAAAAACATGTAGATGCGGCCCTTAGGAGCATGGTTTAGTGGTAGACTTGGCAGTGCTGGGTTAACAACTGGACTCAATGATCTTAAAGGCCTTTTCCAAGCTAAATGATTAGATGATGCTATGATTCTATAATCCATGCAACTTGAAATTCAACATGAGAAACAAGAGGGCAATAAATCAAGTACACACTATATATGTAAATATTGCTTACATCATAAAAAATTGCATCTATTACAAGTAAAGCCACAACTTTCTGCATCAAATTAATAAACTAAGTGATAGACACTAAACTATTTGTAAGACATATTTCTTTACGTAAGTAGAATGCTATATGGAGTTTCCTGGTGAGCCTGCCTTTATGCGTCTTTTAGACGAGGAGAGTGGCGCTACCACATGAGAGTGTGTCAGAGTCAGACTCAACAGATTCTAATTTCTTTCAAAACTCTTTTTCAGAGTAACACAAAGTGGAAAAAAACTTCTGCTTTCTCTTTTCGGTCTGTCTGCATACCAATATTATTTCCTCTTCACCAGCCCTCTCCATCTTTCCCCCTCTCATTCATATGGTAAACTCTCTTCTCATATATTTAGAAAACAAAAATGCTACTTCATTTTAAGCAGAATTTAGATTATCTTGACCCCTATGTTACTTACATTATACCTTAGGGCATAGTTAACTACGTGAATGATGGAGAAATTATATGATTTTCCAAAGCACTCCATGAGGACTCATTTCTTTAAGTGACTCATACACAATCCTGATTGACCTCATAGGAAAGAGGGTCAAAGGGTAGAATTTCACATCTCTTTAATATCTCAATCATGAACAATTTGAGACAACAGAAAATAGCTATTGTTGCTGATGGAACTGATATAAATACCTCAGTGAAAATTGTGGTTTTTACCACAGAACTACCACAGACCTGGTATAGCAAAAAGCCAAGTTTCAACACAGGGAGCTCTTTTATATAGATAGTGTACCCTATAAAGAGGATTAAAACCCTGGCAGATTATTAGCTATATGTGATTTCAGCAAGACTGCAGTCAGTTCTCATAGGTCAGTTCTCATTTAAATTTGTCCTTAATAATAAATGTCTTAGCCTCAAAATAACAATTTCTTCAACACAGCATTTACCAAAGAAATAATTGATGGTTTCTAATCCTGTTGTTATGCCTCTCTTGGTCTTCTTCTCAAAAACTCAACATAAATAGTGAGATTCTTATCTTATATTGGTCATGATTAATTGTATACCAAACATTATAGGTTAACCAACACCTCATTTATTTTGTAGTATTGCTTCAAATTATGGAAGTAAATGCTCCATTTATTATCTATGTCATGGGAATAAAACTTGAAAGGAAAGGAAAATTTATACACATACATGCAAAATTGAACCAGGCTGAACTTTTATTGCAGTTATAATTTGCAATTATTGTAAAGACAGAGGTATATTTAGAGTATTTCAATAAAAAAACAAATAAATAAGTAAACATAAGGCACTAATATTTATATTCAAAACCAAGTCAAAGAAAAATATTTCATCCAGCTTTCACTGAAAATGCTTGATTCTTTGTCATCCTATAAGTGCCTAACTGTCCAAAAAGCTTTATTTGGTCTGCATTTTCAAAGAGAAAGGAATGTCATTCACAAAACATGCTTATAGAAACCTTTCAAAATCTCTGTGTCTTCCTAGATTTCTGTTTGCTTCTTAATATGGCAACAATTTAATAGAACCATGAGTAAAAGGAAAATGAAGAGAAAAAACATCCCACTATTTCTACCATTTCCTGTTTTAAATTAAAATATGCTACTTTTCTTCATTCCATCAACATTAATTTTACACCCCAGTATTACCCATTCATTTTAATTGCCAATTTAATTGATCATTTTTTTCTGTACATATCCCTTCTAGTTAGACATAAGTTTGAACACAGTAACTTTCCTAAAGGCTGTCTGTCTTTTGACAGTCTATCTTGCATGGTCCACTGATATTTTATCAGCTGTTCTTCAAAAGTTTTTGCAATTCCTGTTACAGGTTCTCCTCTACACATAATCCTACGATGTTGGTCCAAAATGTTGAATAAAAAGTAAATCTCCCTCTGTAAGAATCCTTGGTGTCTTTTGTTCTTGTTGTACATGCCCCTATCTCATTAAACTTTAGCAGCTGCACAACTGAAGTTCTTTTTTTTCTCCATAGTTGTTTAGAGCCAAGAGTTTAAATCTATTCCTACTCGGTATCCCCTTTGTTTTCATTCCTTATCCAATTGTTAGAAGTAATTAGTGTACTATAGTAGTTGCAGCACATACATTCCTGCTGTTTGCAGTTATTGATTCCTGCATAGAGCTTATTCAGTACCTTCCTATGCTTTCAGTCCTATGCATTTGTTCTGTGACATTTCCCAGTGCTGCAGTATCACAAGCTATCCCATTGATTGAAATAGGCCTTTTAACATTCTCCTAGGAAATTATCTTAAGATAGGCTTAACATATCTATTTAAAATCTATGCAAAACTGAAAGCATAATGATAATTCACCCCTCTTTTTCTTTTCTTTTTTAATATAGAAATTATTTTAAAATTATTTTAAAATTATTTCATTTATCCTTGGGCCAGCAAAAATTTCTTAATTGACTGGAAATGAAATTAACAGAATCAAAGGATAACATCTGGCTGTCTTTTATTTCATGTTTTACTCATAAGCACATGAAGAACAACCTTTGAGGGGTTTTGCCAATAAAAAAAATTCCTTCATGTCTGTATATCCATGTAGTGAGCAGGAAATGAATACTTGCCAAAGAATAAGGAGAAAAGGAAACAAAAACAAAAACAAAAACAAAAAAAAAATAGGGTGGGATGACAAGTGTAAACAATGAAAGGATCCACAACAGGATTTTGTGGTTATTTCTTTCTGATAGAAAGATATCTGATTATCTAGGTAACAAAGGCATGTACTTGTTTTTCCTGGTAGTGGAACATTTGTTTAAACAAATCAACGTGTTTTAAAGGAAGTATGCTGCATTATTCATTCATGCTAAATGCCTCATGACTTTCTGCCAGAAATTGCTAAATGATAGTCTCAAAACCAGGATAATTTAAATTACAACTCTTCCTCATGATACACATTTTTAACATGTGTAATTCACAGTGTATACCATAAACAGTCCTTATATATATCTTGATATGAAATAGCAAAATAACACCCTTATTGAATAATTATAGACCAAGGAATCAAAGAAGTTGTAAAACAGAGATACATATTCCCTCTACAACCAGAGTAAATCTGGTTGCAAAATTCAGTGTAAAGAGGACAGTGTGGTTGAAATCATCATTGTTCTACAGATATTACAAGGGAACAGGAGAGGTGGGAAACAAGTATATTGGGATCAATACAGGGTGCAGGCTTATTGTTATTTAGGGACATTTAATGTGGAGACTTTTTGTTAAGTTTCTTCATAGTTATTGATGAAGAGTAGCAAGCTGAAGCAACATTACTCATATAAAAATTGCCATATTTTTTAGATCTTGGATATGTTTTGTCTATTTAAATCTTGGTTTTTCTGTCTCACAAGATTTATGGAAGGCCACCTGTAGAGGAGCAATAATCTGCTCCTTTAATTCTGGAAATCAATTTACTCAGTTTTCTCCTGCATAGAAATGTTATTGAGACATTCTATAACTGAAAAGTCTTAGGTGCTTCAGTTAAACCTGGCCTTGTAGCAGGCATTCTTGAAACAGATTTATTTTCAAGAATCTCAGAATGAGATTACATCCTGCATCTGGGTACCAAGGTAAATAACATGACAAAATACATTTAAAAAACTGTAATATCAGACAGGTGAAACATAAGTGGGAGGGAAATAATGCACTGTCTTTCTATGAAATTATGAGACATGTGGGGTCACTGAGAAAAAACAAAACTGAGACAAGGCAGGGAGATTTTCTCATTCTTCCCCATAAATAAATCAATTATGCACAAGGTCAAATAATTCTTCCATGACTGACACTGCACATTCATTTTTAATGCACATCAGTATTTTTACTATTTTTAATTCATAATTATTTGAGGTTTAACTGCAGGTTTTAGGTGAAGAATTTCTCATTGACATGGATGCACTTGATAGAAGTGTTTACTATTGTAAAAAAAACTGTATGTTGGCATGTGTAGGAAGTTCCAATGAATCCATGCCCCAAGTGCTTAAAAGCCAAATGTCTTCAAAAGTGCTGAATTTGTACTAACATTTGCTAGCAAAAGCACTTAAATACCTACTTTACTTCAACTGTGTACTTATCACGGTTGCTAAATTGGAGTAAACTTATTCTTTTCTGTGTCTGATCACAAGTTTTGTAATGTCTCTCCCACGCACATTGTAAATTTTTTTTTAATAAAGAACATTTTGGAGAATGCTAGTTTCACTATCTCTTTCCTCCAAGGAAAACAGCTCCCAGCTGAAAGGCAGTAAAAAAGTATTAAGAAACCGATTATAGTTCCCATACCAGTTATTGTTTTTTAACTTCTAATTTAATGCTTATCTTCTCTATCTAGATGTTTTTTCCATATCTCTAGCTGCCCGTTCAGCAGCTGTTGGTAGTCTAACTGTCACTTCCTATTCACTTTTTGATGAGAAACTAAATTCTGAATATTCACCAATTCCATCTAAATGTTTACATAATGACTTGCTACCTAATTAAATTCCCCTCTCTTGGACTCTGCACTCTGACAGTCTCTCTTCATTTTCCCCTTGGTTGTCTCTTCTGCCATCCTCTGACTTGGCTGTATGCCTAGAATATATTTTCTGCTTAGATAGAACCAAACTTCCCAAAACACTGTAAGAAAGAATATGAGTCCTCTTTTTTCCCAATAGAAATCGTAGGAATGGATTGTTCCTAAACATACTCACAGCTTCACAGCCCACAGATTGAATTTGCACTTTTGTCCTCTTCTGTTTGCCTCTGTAAAAATCTCTTCAACACTGGCTTTATGTGTATGAATAAGATTGCTGAACTATGTGCAAACTGGTCTTAATCCCATATAAATTTAACTCCATTTACAAATCCTGTCTGGTGAGGCATATTCTTTGTAGCACAATGCAGAGGCACCAAGCGGTTTGAAAGAGATGTGAATAAGAGCTGCCAAACTTGTGAATAAATCTGTTTTCTGATACATTCTTATTGAAGCTTTAAAAATTTTTCTTATTTTGTATAAATTGTAACTTTTAGTACTGCTCACAGCTGATCCAGTATTTCCCACTTATCAATTAAAAGACCATTTCCCTGTTGTCCAATGCCCTTGGAAGTTTTCTCTTTTGGCTGTCAGGAGAATAAGTGATTTTGTTAAATCAAAAAAGGAAAAGACACAAGTTCTGCAAGCTCTAAGGAAACCACCACAACAGTGGTTCATTATTACCACACTTCTGCTTATTGCTCCCTGCTGCTTTTCCCTGTGGCTTTCCCTTCAGAAGCCTTGTCCTGCAGATGGTTTTTAGTGGGAGTTGTCTCCTATGATAGCTGGTTGGGCCTAAGTCTCTTGTAGGGCTGAAAAGTATAGTACACATTACAATTAGAGTGCCATAGCACACAACTTCCTTGTTAACTTTGGATGATAAAAGTATTTTTAGATGTACCATAGGCTTTTGAATACATTTTCAGAATTTTAATATTTAAAGAGCACTTCCACTGTGACACATTAATATACTTCAAATTAGAAACTCATACAAATTTCATTAACTCTTGTCAAAATTTTATCAACAATTATCTATTCTTTGCTGCCTGAGAAAGAAAAACCTTGCACATAAACTTTTACACTCATAATGTGTTAGTTTTACACAAACATGCTAATTTTCCCTTAAATGGCCATGGACTCACAGGAAAGGCCTGAATGGAATAGATTAGTGTAATCATAATTAAATTAATCTTGAAAGAGAAATGTATTTAAGAACTAAAAATGTTCTCAGTGAACTGCAATAAATTATTACAACCTTAATTCTTTTTTTTTTCCCTGTGCTAGAGTTATTAATCATTTTTCTTATGCAAGCATTTCTAAACACTGTGCTGTAGCTTTGCTCTTATTCAAATCACACCGACCCTCTCTGAAATGGTATGTGAAGCATGCCTCTTACATATTCATAAAAAAAGAATGATAAATGAGAAAATATCAATTTCTAGAGGAGATACTTCTCTAGTATATAGTATAATACTTCTCTTCTGTAATAGTTGTACTAATAGTTGTCCTCTACTTCTGGAGAAAGAGAAGATAATATTACATTTAACAATTAACAGTAGGTCTACTGGAGTAAGAAATGTTCTGCAGTTTTCTTTCAGAGTCAAAACCAACAGTTTAGAGCACATGGCTGTCAAGGAAAAAAAAAACTGGTGTACAGGAGATATTGTCTCCTCAGGGCTTCCAATCTGAACAGTGAGGTCTTAGATGCCAGGTCTCTAAGTGTATCCTTCACTTCTTTTTTATCATCTGTGCTCTGGCTTTGTTAATGCAGAAGACAAGCATTAGCCATAATTTTCACAGAAGAAGAGTGTTCTGTGTGGAATCAAATGAGGAGAAAAAATGCACTTTATTCTAAAGACAGTTGTACTATTCTTTAGCATGCCTATCTAACCACTCTGGTTTCAGCTGGGATAGTTAATTCCTCAAAAGCTGGGGCAGTGCTACATTTTGATTTCAATATGAGACAAATGTTGGTAACACATTGGTGTTTTGGTTACTGTTTAGTGATGCTGACTCTAACTCAAAGACTTTTCAGTGCCCCATGCTCTGCAATGAGGACTTGCATAAAAAGCTGGGAGGGAGCATGGTCAGAACAGCTGATCTGAACTGCGCAAAGGGACATTCCATATCATAGAACATCATGTTCAGTTTATAAACTAAAGGAATTACCCTGAGCAAAGCCAACTGCAGCTTGAGGACAGGATTGGCATTGGTCAGTGGGTGGTGAGAAATTGTACAGTTCATCCCTTGTTTTTCTTGTGTATTATGTCAGGGGATAAAGCAGCATGGAGTGTGTGACATTGTGGTACCCTCTGCTACAGGAAGCTCTGCTCTTACAGCCCTTGGCTGACACAAAGGGCTTTGTCATCCTGACATATGTAGAAGGACAATACTGGAGAGCACAAGCTCAAGAGCAATGCTTGTCCGGAGAGCATCAAGGTTTATTTTTTGACACAAGATAGTGATCTGTTAGCTGTCAGGGGAAGGCTATTGGACATTCGATATAGGATTAAGGAAGGACTGAAAATTTCTTCTAAAGGTTAGTAAGGTAAACAGCGAATTTAACAGCAGGAAAAAAGTGCTCCTAAGATAGGGGAGTTCAAGTTCCTAAAAGAAGTGAGCAAGATGAATATGAGTATCACAAACATGGACTTCAGAAAAGAAGATTCAGCTAACTCAGGAATAGGCTTGAAAGCATCTAATTGGAACTTCTCTGAAGAAAAAAGAGGCTTGGAAGATCTGGTTGATATTCAGCAAAAGCTCTTCAAAGAACAAAAATCATCCATTTTGATGCAGAAAGTAAAGCAACCATTGTAGAAGACCAGTACTGCAGTACTGATTAATTGAGCTGAAATACTAAAATCCCAACAAAAAACCAAGATATACTGAAAGAGGAAGCAGGAGTGTGCTTCTTGGGAAGAACCTATACATGCCAGGAAGGAGCTAAGAAAAACAAAGTTCAGATGAAGCTAAAACTAGGCTGAGTTAGAAAGCCAAAAAAGAATTTCCAAAAGTACTTTGCAAGCAAAAGGAAGCCTATGGAAAATGTGAGGTATTGAGCTTAGTAATAGAACACCTAGAAAATGGTCTTTACCCCTGTTTTTAACAATTAAGGCATTTGGACATTTTAGAACCAAAAGGGTTCAGGGTCAGTGTTAGGTGTGCACCACCCATTGTGAAAAAATGAAAGGCGGAGAAATGAGTGGCCAAAATACTTGTGATCAACAAGGCAAGTGTTAAGTCCTGCATTTGGGATGGAATAAACTTGAATAACAATATTGTCTGATGACTTACTGCTTAGGGAAGGGCTTTCTAGAAAAGAATCAGGTGGACAATAACTCCAAAATGAGTCATCAATATATTGTTATAGTGAAGGTGATCAACCACATACTGTACTATATTAGCATGAATATAAGCAAGAGACTGAGGGATGTGATTTCCCTCTATTGAACACTACTGATCACATCAGGAGTACTGTATCTAGGTTGGCTCCTCAGTACAAGAAAGTTTCTGACATACAGGTTTGAGTTCCATGGACAGATGTCAAGGTTAAGAGGATGAGAAACAATGTACAAGGTCTGTGGGAGCTGGATTTGTTCAGGCTTAAGAACAAGTTATGAGGATGTTATTGCTACCTACAGCTACCTTCTGTAAGGGCATGAAGACCAAATCAAACTCTTCTTGGAGGTGCACAAGAAGCCAGCAGACACAAATTGCAGCAAGGGAAATTCCAAACTGATATTAGGAACAATCTGCACAATGACAGAAGTCAAGCACTGGAACAGATTACGGAGTGAGGCCGTAACCTGCGTCTGGGTGAAAAATGATAAAACATTATCCTCAGAGATTTTTATTTGAGAGTCTCCACAGAAAGACAGAGAAAGAAAAGTTTACTGCATCTTTCTCATCAAAGGGCTATTATGTAGCTTATGTGCAATTGTTAGCACCCAGCCTCGAGGATGCATTGCGCAGGTCTTATCTGCTAATTACACAGAGAGAATTTCTGTAGTCTTCAAGTGCTACAGGAGGCTTAATATTCAACCAAAATTGGGTTTCTGTAGTTAGCATCACAATACAGAAGGTCAGCTGTTATCACAGGTAGACAGCTATCAAGCAGCTATTGGGTGTGCTACTGGCTTATCAGAAAAGATGGATTAATTTTGAAAACCATTGTGAGTGCAGAAACTGTTTACTGTCTCTGATTTGCTTTTAAAAAAATAGTGAGTTATCTCAATGTTCTAATTCAGAAACCATACATTTCTCAGAAAAATCAAGTTTTCCCCACAGAAGATAATACATAGACACTGCAGGACAGTCTAGGATGATTGTTATCCACATTTCTACCTGTGGTAGTGCCATAAGGCAGCTTTGGATTGTTTCACATGGTATTTTTAGAGGGAAACTCAGACATACCCAGTGCTTCTTAAGTATATTTACTTTCCATCATGTGCTTTCAGATATCATATTTGCATTCTTTAGGGCGACATCAGTTAGAAAAGGTGAGGTCCTTATTTATAAGTGACAGAACATTCTTACTGAAAGACATTTAGTCATCTCACCAGAATATTTGTGCAAGCTGCTGCTGTATAGGAATCCCAGAGATACCTGCAACATTCAGAGTGCTTCAAGGGCTTCTGTTATAAATACTTTTCAGATCCTCCATCTTGAGAGTAAGAAATAGAATATGATGGTGCACTGTGCATTCACAGTCCACATTAGAGTACAATAATTTCCCTGTATAAATGAGCCTCTAATTTCTCCTTAATTTCCTTCAACCCCTTGCAACCTGCAGAGGAATGACAACATCAACTAAAAAGATATTCCAAATTATGAAACATAGTTGTAACCCCATTGTCACTAAGAAAACGTGACCCTAATTTTAAGATAGTTTCATATTTTGTAGTTTTAGTTAATAAATTATGCTTTGTCAAGTAGCAAATATGTCTCATATCCAATCATGTTATTAATTATGTTGGTTTCCATTAAGGAATCACAAAAGATTTAGTAAAGTTAAACTAAACTTTGTTCCTCAAATTATATACATGTATATATTAATGTAAAGATAGAAGGTTAAGGTAAATAGTAGAGAAATATGGTTGCTGGGCATTCTTTGTTATAAGTATCAAATAAATGCAAGATGAAAATATCATCTTTGACAGACTTTAACCATTTGTTGCATTTCCTATTTGTTGAGTATTGTCTACACAACACATTGTTTTAGAAATTTTCATTCAGTATTAATGGGAGCAAAAAAGATTATATGTTACTCTAGTTTCTTAGAAATAGATGTTTGAGTTGCTTGGGTTTTGTTTAGCAGTACAACATGCATCTGATAATGTATTTTTCTGGATATATTTATAGAAAAAAAGCAGTTCATCCTCTCCAAATTTCTACTGGTTTAGGGTTTGCAGATTTTTGTTGTTTTTTTCTCATTGGTTTGTTTCGTATTTGGTTGGTTGGCTTTTTTAGGAGGGTGTGGGGTTGTTGAGGTTTTTGTTTTTTTCTGTTTTTGTCTGCATTTAAAAAAAAAAAGAAAAAAAAAGAGGGTTTACGAATTGAAAAAAGAAGCAAAGAAGCTGAAGGGAGACAGGTAATTAAAATTCAGAGGAAGAGCATGTGTCCTAATAAGCAGTTCATTTCCTAGTAGGTAGGTAGGACATGGACAAAATGGCTCCAACAAGAGTGAGAGAAGGCAGGATATTAAGTCACCTTCAGTGGACAACAAGGAAAGGATACAGTATCAGTTCTGAGTTTTCAAAAGATTTTTCTAGAAAAACTTCTTGTCTGCTCAGGTGAGATTGGTAAGAGTCTCTAATATTGTAGCATTTTTCACCCATATGATATGGGCCACAGAAAAATGGTGCTTAACATCTATGGAATTAAAAGAATGCAATGCTTGTGAGCATAGCGCCCAATATTCTGCAAAGAATATGAAAAGATTGTCTTAGAAATCAGTGGCTTCATAGCTTATTTGTGTATATCTTCAATCTTTTTTTTTAAAGATTTATAGACTAATCCAGCACTTCTAAAGCTACCTGCATAAAGCCTTATTCATACATGGCAAGTCTATATAGGTCTATTATCAGGTTGTGCCTTGGTTTTATCACAGCTTCTAATATGAACAAGGAGCAGATCTGAACATGATCTCACATGTTATCAACCAAAAGTAAACAACTGTCTTACATTCACTGAAATTAATCAATCAGTCAAACAACAATATGCTCCTTATATAAATATTCCTTTCAAAGTAGGAAGAGGACACTGGAACCAACTTTGAAATGTAATTATCTCCAGTTTTGCATACACTGAAAAAAATCCACCTGCTTTTCAGAAACTACACAATATTCGTAGTGCCAGCTAGCTCAAAATAACTGGGAAAAAAAGCTCCTTGCACTTAAGCCATGTATTTCAAGTGCCATTGTTTTCACTAAAATTGAAATCAGTAAGTAACTTAGTGTATCATTTTCCACAGCATTATTGGGTAGTATAACAGCACTAACTACTCTATTATTCAGAAGTTTTAATTGAGTGGCAATAACACCCCAAAGATTTGCACTTAGTCAATGATCCAAGTGTAGAATTTGTTGAAAATGCATGTGAGGCCACCCTGTCTTTCACTAGTTCTGTGATGAATATCTGTTAATACTGAGCTGCTTGTTTCCTAAGCAACAGTAACCAGGTAAATTCTTCAAAGCCTTCTTCCTACTTGCTTGATGATTTTACAGAGAAAACATGAGGTTTTATTGCAAGGAACAGGACTTAGGATGTTGTTAACTCTACTAATTACTAACTTGCAAAAGAGTTGAAAGTTTCACAATATAGATACTGAAAAAATATTTTAGTCTGTTTTGGTTGATGCCAGTATGTGCTAACTAATAAAAATAAAAAACTCCAATTCAAAAAAATAGAACTCTCAAGGCAAAAGCACTGCTGAATTTGGGTTGGTATTGGTTTTGTTTTTGTTTTCCAATCTAGTGAAAGACTGCTAGATACTCTGGAGAATCCAAACAATACTCTATTTGCTTGAAATACTATTACTAAAGGACATCTGAAATTCCCAGGTAGATTCTGATCAGTATCACAGGACAATCACTATTGGACTCTTAATATTTCTCAGACAAAGCAGGGAGCTGAAAACAGATCCCATTACCTAAATTGCTGTTCTATTCTCTAGCCTATTATAGGACCAACACATTTTAATTTTTTTTTCTACAGACAGGTTTTTATTTTTTAGAATACAGTTAGAAAGATGTGGATTTTTAGTTATTTGGGGAAAAATTAGAGTCTTTCCATATTACCAAAACTAACTAAATGAAAACCTAAATTTTCATTAAAGGGAAATTCTTACTTTAACTAAAACTCAGATATTTTTCCATGTTGTCTAATCTTTTTCCTCAGTTTTTAAAATCATATTGTAATCTAAAACTTTAATTTTTCACAATTGCATACCAAAAATAGATTGTTGAGAATCAGGTGAAACACTTTGTAGAAATATTTTAGGTCTAAAATAAAATGAAATTAAGACTAGGCTGTGCACCTAGTTAAATGATCCCTTGTATCACACTCAATTTAGACATATTTCCTTTTGAGAGGAAGATAAGTAATTTTTTCCTATTTTATAGCTAATATTTCAGGAATGCATAATTCTTGGATTGTAATATTGAGTACCCATATAAGTTACTTATATGTTGCTCCTTCCAGGCCACCTTCAAGCTGAAGCTAAGATCAGAAGATCTTTACTGCATCAGATTTTCAGAATACAGAATATGCATCCAGAAATCATTCTGGAAGTTCTGGTTTTTTTCCAAACTGATTAGAAAAGTGTCTTCAGATTTCTGTGCTAGTAACATCAGCCAATTTACTGATGAGACTTATTTGTAAACTGATACTGATACTGTAATCAAATTTCTGCCTAGTAAAGTTTTTTTTATTGACTTCAGTGGAAAGGAAGAGAAGCTGACAAAAGAATCTTAGGTTCTAAATATAAATATGTCTTCAAAATAAAGATTAAAGTAATTTCACATATTACTTCTTCAACGTATATTGGACTTTAACAGAGTATTATTAGTAGTAGTAGTAGTAGCAGTATATGTAAAAATAACTGTCTCATAAAATAGATTGTATTAATTTTTGTTAAGTCCAAATTCTGAAGAAATTTTGAAAATTATAAAAGAAAATTATGAAAATTATGAAAGATAGACAGCAATATAAAAAGCCTATACAGTTACTTTGGAACTGGAGTTGAAAGAGTCATAGGAATTTTCTCCTAAATGAAAGTTATGCAAATCTTCCATTACTGAAGTTTTCTGTGTTTTATGTGTTTCATGTGATTTTCTCAAATGAAGGCAAAGAAACCACAGTTCTTTCCAATTTTAAGAATAGTGTGGTGTGTTCCTCAGAAGGACAATAAGGAAAGAACAGTGAATGAGTGAAGAGTAAAAAAGTTGTTTCAAAAAATAGAACTTGAGAAGAAACACAGACACGTATTTTTGAAAATCAAATACTGACAGATTCAGCTGTCTTGATAATATTAATTTATGATTTTTTTTCATTTTCTTACAAAACAAGCTAAGAGAATGTTATGTGCAAGAATATAAGGATTTAATTCTTTTCCTTGTCTTACCAACAAATGGGCTGAAATAGCCTAATTTCTCTCTCACAAAGCCATCACATTCATTACTTCTCTTCAGTTTTTAATGAATTGTAATAGTCATGGATATGGATGTAGAGATTTGCACTAAAGTTTGTGCAGACGAGAGTCATTTCACAGTACTTCTGCAGTGTGATTTTTTCTTTTTTTTGAGATTGAAAGTGTTATTTTAAGTAAGCAGAGGAGTATTACCCAAACTGGAATTTATCAGGTCATTAAGTTCTTGTTATAGAATGTCTGAAACACTTTATTTATTTATAAATATCTGCTTCTGTATCATACTCTCTGCAGATTACACAAGAATGAATACAAAGCTTTCCCCCACAAGTTTGTATACCCCAAGTGATATTTAGAAGGTATTTAGATGAGGAAAATACATAGTAATTTTCACATTATTTGTAAAAAAGAAAAAAATTAGGTACTAATCAGAATTTTCATGTCTTAAGTATATTGGAACAATAATGTGGGCTTCCACTCTGGAAAATGGAGATTTTCATAGGTGTAGTGGATTTTCATCTTTCAAAAGAAGGCAGACCTTAAAAATTGCAAAAGCATGCCAGAGATAAAACATAGAATTGCCTTTTAAATTAACATTTACCGTCAGCAAGAACACCCTATGACATTGGAAGGATTTCTATCTGTATTCTTCCTATCTGATAGCAGAAGAATGTAGTTTGCATCTAAATGTGTGAAACTTTGTTTCACGTTTGGAAAGTATTGGTCACACAGCAGAAGCTCTTCAGAACTGCACACAGGTGTCTGGTCAAGCTGGGCCCTTTGAGATGCTAACAAACTGCTAGCAGAAGTTATTAGGAGCTGAATACATTGTCAGACACTTAACACGTTGTTGGTACTTTACTCACAAAGAAGAGCCCATTATAGTTAATAATTCTTTTATGAAATCAACAAAATCCCAACTTCATGGAGGAAAGAGCTGTTCATTATTTGGATATTAAATGCTGCAGCTGTCATAAGGGTTAAAAAGAAAACCTTAGAATTTCACGTCTGAAACAAAGACATGGCTTAATTCACAGGTACTTACTTTAATATATGCAAATTAAGTTATAGTTAATGAATGGCTATTAATAAGGAAGTGGGTTTTTTTGCTAAATGTAAAGTTGGAGCCTAAAGTTTCTTGTGTGTAAGAGCATGGTCTGGTATCTTTATTGAACATGAAAACATTCCATTTCACTACCTGATTTGAAGGACAAGGTAAGGAAGAGTGCTCTAGAAGCTGGCCTTTCTGCATATTTTACATATATTTTGACAGATATGATATTTACTTCCATATTCTCCATGATTTATCTTGAATGCCATTGGAATGTCAGCCCGTCTGTAGAAGATATGACACTTGAAACCAAGAAGTCATGCAGCAGTGAGAATGGGAAAGGTGGATAGTTGAACTGGTAGTGTCTGCCAGCATCTAAGTGGTTGTAACTCTCCCATAACATGAGGTAGGTTTTGGAATAAAAGCAAAGGAAAACATTATGACACTTCTGTGCAACCTGTACCCTTGTCTTTTGGAAAATATGCTCTAAATTGTGTGAATTTAACACATGTGTACAGAATCCTGTTGCATTAACTAGAAATGATAAAGAAATGGCTAGCAATGACATAAATGCTCCATGGGGGACTTAGGCATGAATATGGTAATATCACTATCGAAATTCCAACCAGCCAATTGGAAAATGGATTTTGAAAAACAGCATTCAGCCTGTGATAATTGCAGCTTAAATCCTTAACGCTCCAGGAGAATTCACACTCCATTAAATTAAGTGCTCTACAGAAGCAGCCTTCAGAAGCCTGATATTTAAGAAACATAAGCAGAGAGGAGAATGGACTTAAACACGGGACTTTCTAAAAGGTGTTCCAAAAGCTGCTCTAAAGAACAGCTGCAAAGCAAGTGCAATTGTTGAACTTCTTTGCCAACCCAGTTCTGGGTACATGAAGACTCACAACAGAATGCTGTGCAAGCAGAACATGCACACCTTTTCAAAACAATGCAATATCTTCTGCATGACCTTGATATGCATGGGACCATGGATGTATTGTTGATAGCTGGGGTGTTTTCACATGTGTTGCTCAGTAACAAAATATTTCACTCAAAAGAAAATATTATAGTGTTAATAACTATAATGAATAGATATGAATGGAGGTATTCAGTTTTAGGATTATAATTCCAGACTCTCTAGATGTACATAAGAAAGTATTGGCTTGCTTATTTGTGTTCATACAAATAAAACCAAAAAAGTTAGTGGTTTTTTGGGATGTTTTCATTTGAGTGCCGTTGTTCCAAGTATTGTTTTAGTCTGAAAAGGACAAAATGTCAGATTCCAAGGCAGATAATCTGAGGTTTGCACACATGTCCAATTCCTAATGTCTTGTCAAGTCCGCAGTTTCTGGCATTTGCTTCTTCACAGACTTTCTGTTCCAATTTTTTTAAAGTTACAATGGCATATTGGGATTCTAGCTAGACCTACTTGCAAACTGTAACTTTTGTGAATTTAAAATCTCTAGTTGCTATTCAATTTCTTATTTTTTTAAATCTCATCAAACTTCCTAGTCTAAGAGACACCTAATTAAACTTCCTGTGTGTTCATCCTGGCTAGCATATTGTAAATAGCACTTTTGTATGAATTGCTGAAAAGCTAGTTTATTTTATATCAAAATTGTTTCATGCATTCCAACATAATAAGTAGAGACAAGATCATATCTTCACTTGGATCAGATTATTTTTAAAAAAAAATGATGGTTTGAGTTATTAAAGAAATAAGTACTTTTGTGCTACTTATGTGTGGAAAATGGTTTGATTAAACAGACATTTGGGAGAAGTTTCATCTGACTTTGTATTGTACATCTACCAGGTAGACACCAACACCTGAGCTACATCTCTGAAGTCTTTTTTATAGTCAACATAAAAAAGGCAATTCTGAGTTGTTATTCGTCTTATCATGAGGAAGATATTTAAACTGGGTCATATAAACAACACACTAAAAGTTGCCACTTCTCAACATTCATAATAAAAGGAGTCTAGACAAATGGCTCAGAGGTATTTGTCTGCATTCCAGACTTTAAAAACTAGGCATCAGGAGACAAATTTTTGTTCAAAAAGTCAGAAAAGGAGCAAATTAATCAAATATGTTGATTCTGTCAGTCCAGTGTGCAGACTTTGTGAGTGGTCTTTTGTCCTGGTCTGAAGCAACTCCCATCCACATTAAAACAGTGTTGAAAATGCAACTTTTATTGTATGGACTTCTGCTCCTGCTCCTTAGGGAAGTGGGAATAAATTGGATGTTTACAAGAAAATACCATTTTGTAATGCAGCAGTCTTTCCTTTTATACAGTTACATTTTTAGATTCTTTTGCAGGAAAGTTAAACTGCAGAAAGAAGGGTTACAGTGTTTATATTAAACATATCCCTTCTTTTAATTTTTTTTTTTTTTTAAATTTGGATGGTTGGAGGGGTGGGAAATCTTTCCTTCAATTGCTATTTTATCTGTTTGAATATGTGAGTAAGAGAGTGGCATCTTCAATAAAGGGAAAAAGAATAAACTTATCTACTTTCAATATTTGTGATAGAAAAGTAGTGACACCATTTTCCTCTCCATTTTCATGCCATTGTACATACAGATAAACTCTCCTAGTCCAGACTTCTCTGTCAATAAGATATAAAAAAAAGCCAAACCACAAACCTTCAAAAGAAGGTCCATCACATCACATCCATCACATCACATCACAAACCATCACATGAAGTGGAAACCTCAGCACCTTCCTATTTCTCAGGGTGGGAGGACGGTGTAGGGGTGGTGGATTTTATCAGAATGGAATCAAATCCCTAGACTGAAAAAAATACTTAAATCTTGTTTTGGCTGCATGGAAGACATTAGAGCCATGCTTTCTTTCTCTATTTCACAACAAACTCATCCTAATATATATATTATCATATGCCATTTGGATTTCAAGAGCCGCAGATGTGGAAGGAAAGAGTGCTTACAAAACTCTAGAAGTGTCCTCTCTTATTACTCTACTAGTTTCTTCACTTGACAAATTTGGGATAACATAACTAGAATTGGTATACGCTAATAGATGAAAAGCATTATTTGATGAAAAGTATGTAGGAAGTTTCTAGATGAGGAATAGGACGTGCATGGCAAGGAGATGGAAATATCTCCCCAGAAAAATTATTTTGCCTTACAAAAGGAAGTAGTTCAGACATACATAGTTCAGACATTTTGGTGTTTTGTTTGGTTGTTTTCTCTATTCTTTATTTTCCTTTCCACCAGAAAACACAAGTGCAAGGACTGGCTGGGATCATATCTTCCAAAGTAGATGCCTAAACTGGCCAACAAAGGAAACCAGGATTTCAGGGTATTTTGCAGGCTGCTCTAATGAGCAGTGTCAGACACAGGTTCTGCATTGCAAAATCTGGGATGCAGAGAATGTGCTGTGACTGCTCCCAGGCTCATTGCCAGAGAGCCATCAACCTATCAAGTTTATCTCCATAGGCCAAGTGTGGAACACTGGCACAATGCCAGACAGGGTATCCAAATTACAATTTCCAAGAAGTAAGCATCTTGTCTGTGCCACTCCCAGGATAGTCCTAGCAGAGCCTCAGCCCCATCGCTCATGTATGAAATCCATCACAATGAATCATTAGGCCAAGACCCCTGCATCATCTCTGAAACAAAAAGAAATTCCTGCTGAGGGGTATGGGACACAGTATGGTGAAAGAACATGTTGGGATTACACAAAATTTATTAAGTCATGTTTCAAAGAGGAAACAAAGGTGGGGAAAAGGAAAGTATTTATGTGGTTTGGGAATAAACAAGTATGGGAAATAGAGGATGTAAAGGAATAGAAGAGTCCATTTACAGGTAAGCAGGAGCTGGTCAGTACACTTTCTGGCCATGCCCTGTCCCTTATCACTGCAGTCTGTCATGTCTCATTAAATTCCTTCAGTGGTTTTCTAGGAAGAGGCTCTTCACCCCATAACCACGTGTGTGTATGGGCCTGTGGTGTCAACCACAGTGACTGCAGGTGAATGCAGTGAGTGCAAGCGAGTGTGGGATCACCAGTGAAGATCAAGCTGAACGAGCCAGCAGGATTAAGGAGGTGTGTGGATGTGCCAACATCTGAGGAGACAGGGATCCAGAAACTGCAACTAGCCAGGCTGGGTGGATGAGCCCAGTAGCTGACCTGAATCTTACAAATCTTCCCTCTAGCAGACTTCCTGCTCAGCCAAAGCTGGAAGAAGGATGAGCCATTGTTCTCTGTGTTCATGTGAGTGCTCTGTGTATCTGTTCCTTGTGTGGACAGATATATAAATATGTGTATATATATTCTATATAGTGTAAACCCAGGAATAGGCCCTCAGCCTTCTCACTGGAGACTGTGAGACTGAGTCAAAGGTCTTTTCCAACCTAAATGTTTCTATGATTCTATGAATTCGTGTCACAGGGATAGCTCTAGAAGACCTGAGCTGTGCAAGCGGAGGTTCCCAACCACACACTATCAGGTAATTCCGACTACAATTATTTGTCTGAAACTAGAAATAGTGTGACTGGCTGTCACAGAAAAACCAACATTGAATGGGTGATAGAATTTAAGGTTGGTAAGTATAGCCACTTAGCTGCACAAAGAAACTGTCAGTCAGAAGTCCAGTCTTCAATCATTGACTGACCCTAGGGAAGGTGTTTTAAATAGTTATATAAGTTTGGCCATGTATGTAGTTACTGACCTGTTTTATGGGAATACAATGAATAGGTATTGATAAAGAAGTTGATAATCTAAGTGAGAAGGGTGACATCTCTGTACTGGATTAGAACAAAAGACAATGAGATTAGTTTTCATACTTTCAAGAGAGGTTAACTACAAAATACCCACAGAATTTCAATAAGTTTTGTCACTCTAACACCATTAAAGATATTTCAGACAATTTCACAGTGATCCAGGGTAACCTACATCACTGATTTCAGCAGTGGAAACTGGTTCTAGACATGGTATGTTTTTCTTTTTTAATAGTTTTTTCATTGCATCAAAATAATTCTGAATATCTAAAATAGCTAACAATGCAACATATAAACTGCATGTAAATTCTGTACTTTGCAACATTTGAATAACCAAAAAAAAAGAGACACCATAGTGGCATGTCTTAATCAGTGTATTATGTTTTGCAGATAGGCTGGGAAATTTTTCTGGTTGGTGTTTTTTTTCTTTCATTGTCTGATATGTTTTTTTGATAGGTTTATGTAAATTTCAGAGGACAAAGAAGCCAAAACAAGAATTTTATATTAAGAGATAAAATTAATTTTTTTTTCTTAAAAAGAAAAAAACTTCTTTGTCTCCTGCTTTGACAGGTTTTTAATCTCTTTGTATCATAGAAAGGACTCCCAGAAAGAGGATGGACTAAAAGCCAGAACTGTGATGCTTACATAGTACAAAAGAGAGAGTTGGCAGGTCCTCAAAACTGATTATTTAAAATCTATTTTCTAGAAGATCTGATAAACTGAATTTTCACAACCTGAAATGGACTACTACATAAAGATATCCCCAGGCACTGCTTATAGTCAACAAATCACACAGATCAGAGCTTTTATCAAATTTGATCAACAAGCTGTAATCTCTTTAAAAATTTTCCAAACATGTCTAAGCATTTTTGCAAGCCTTGTATAGTCTTACAGTACATGACCTTCTCTTTCTCTCCTTTTTCTTTGTAAAGAACTTAATTCAATTTGTCTGCTTAAAAGAACAATCTTGTAAAAGAGAACTAGCCCAGATTAGGAGTCCTCTGGGACTCCAGCATCTAGAATCACTATTTTTGCCATAAGAGACAGTGAAATGATGAAAGTCATGCGAAACAGAATTTGCAAACTGCCAAATTACCTCTTGACTCTCTTTTGTACTGGGTTGTACAGTATTTTTGCCCACTTGTCACATTATCACATTGCCCATCTGTCAGTCTAACTTGTGATTTCCATTTCAATTTTAAGCAGAGGTGAATACATTCTGTAAGGGGATAATATAAGCTTAACTTGAGAGGAAGGCAGGGAAACCTTGGCCATTGGAAGCAAGTGACTGAGGAAGGGTAACCTGCAGCTGTCTGATCAATCAGCACACAGGAATGTCGGACACAGCCTTGGCCTGGCTCTGACTCCTTCCCAGGTGACAGACCAGAACACTGTGAAGGGCACTTTGGGGTGAGGAGTGGAAGTTGAGTTTAAATGCCCAGGAGACACTGGGGACATAAAGGTGCTGCTTAGGGGCAGTTATGTGAAGCATCATGAAAATCTTTGCCTGATAAAATTTGGGTCAGTGCTATGGATTGGTCTAAGAGACAAAAGAAAAAAAAAAAAAAAGAAAAAAAAAAGGATCTGCTCTTCCTGAAACTTTTAAAACTTTTTATTATTTCCCTTTTTCCTTCATGTGTAGATTTGGAAAAGGCTTTAGGGCTACTTCTTCTTAAAAATACTGGGTTTTTCTACCTCCTGTAGACTTGCTTTTCCCTCCCTGCATTGGCATAACTGAGATAAACACTAAATATAGTACAATTAATCAGTTATGCCAAAGATAATTTTGGCTTGGTGTGGGTCCCCCAGGCAGTGCACTGAAGTGCCCCTAAAAGCTGATATAGCTGAATGTCACACCGCAATGTAGAAACACTGTGTTATGTTTCAAAAACTGATACACTGGGGGCCCCTACATCAAAGTGTCTCATGAGGTGTAAACACATACCGTATTTTGAGTCACATTTTTTCTTCGGTTGCTGGTGTTCTGATTCAATTCTGTGTCATAGATATGCCACTGTAGAGCAAGTAGGCATGTATTTTTCCACTGTGCTAAATAATAGAAGCCTCATATTTGTGGAAAATAGCAGAATTAGAAAGTATTTCTAGTGTACTACACAATAAATATCTTTGATATAAAAGTGGGCAGCTGCTTCTTTATAATCTCACTTGTCAGAAGATGCTGTACTCCTTTCCCTCTGCAATTTTTGTACTGCTGTTCATAAAAAGGTAGTTTCATCATCTATAAGAAATTTATTATTCATCTGATTCCATTTCATAGTGCCATAGTTGTCATACATCAGAGTTAATACTAATTGGCACACTTTTAGCAAGATTAAAAAAGGTTAAAATAGCCATGTAATATACAAATATCTTCCTTGATAAAATGCCTTTATTGGCAAACTAGAGAATCTCTCCTCTCTCCTCTCTCCTCTCTCGTCTCCCTCGGTCACTTGCTTCCAATGGCGACTGACAGTGGCCAAGTTTTCCCTGCCTCCCTCTCCCCTCTCCCCTCTCCTTCTCCCTCTCCCCACAATTATTTTATGGTTTTATATACACTGAAACATCTCTGAGATAAGGTCTGAAGTATCTCTCTTCCTGCTTTCCCTTCTACAAAACTCGTAACAAGCAGTCATAGTGATTGTGATACTGCCTGGAGAGGTAGAATTTGTTGGGTTAAACTACACCAGAGAAAATGAGTCAAACATGAATCTTGCTTCACGACTCTTTGGGGAGGGTGCATTAAACACCATGTTATTCTTTTCCTTAAAGGACAAGATTGACTCATAATTAGTTGTTTGAAGAAACACAGTGTAGACTTATCTTCAAATTCATTATTTCCCTCTCAACAATGGAACCTTCTTGAGACTTTAAAGGAGATTTTCATCAAATACATAACTCCAGAGCCTGCGGTGTGCCTATACAAATTGTCATCTGCTTTTCCTAAGACTTGATAGAGGTAGACTCTAAAGTGCTTTACGAGTTTTTTTGCACAGATGTCTAGACACCTTGTAGAAGCATAGAAGGGGTATTTTTCTCCTAAATTTTATGGCTTTCAGTGACCTACACTTAGATCCTCAGGTAACTGACAGAAAAAATATAGACCAAGTAAAAATCCGTGATGTATCTCACCTTTTTTTTTCTTTATGTACTAAATTTTTCAATATAAATTTAATTTTTCTTTTATTGTATGTTACAGTGATCCTTTATTCTTCTTCCAGGAAATTTAAAGAATTTATGGTTACATAAGACATGTAAATATGACCAAAAGCAGAGAACTAAGTCCTTCAAATGCAGATCTCAGAAAGACTTTTTTATGCTTCCTTTTTTATAGTAGTGATAACATGTAGAGCTTTTAACTCCCTGAGTATCAGTGGAGAAAGAAAAGTTCATTTCAAGTTAACAGGGAGCTGTACTTCATATATGGAGAACTTGAAATGATTGAGTTCTGCTATCAAAATGGCTAAAGGTGGAATTTTTTGGTTGGCTAGGCATCATAATAATTTCTTATCAGAGTAGAGCTAGTGTACGGAAAGGCCATTAGTTATCAGTGATTACCCTTTTGTTTACTCTCCCCACTCCTTTTTTTAAGCAGGTGAATCTCAGAAAAATGTTAGTTCATAATCATAAAATCATAGAAGAGTTTGGGTTGGGAGAGACCTTTAAAGGTCATTTAAATCAACTCCCCTGCAATGAGCAATGACATCTTCAACTAGATCAGATTTCCTAGAGCTCCATCCAACTTAACCTTTAATGTTTCCAGGCATGGGCAGTTACCATCTTGCTGGGCAACCTGTTCCAGTGTTTCACCACCCCCATTGTAAAAAATGTAGTCTGAGTTTATCCTCTTTTAGTTTAAAACCTCTAAAATTATTGAATGGAGGCAATAAGGCTCAGAGCCTTCTTTCCTCCAGGCTGAACAAATGCAGCTCCCTCAGCGTGGCCTCACAGCAGAGTTCCTCCAGCCCTGCCATCATTTTTGTGGCCCAATGCTGGACTTGCTCCAATAGGTCTTTCCTGTGCTGAGGACACCAGAGCTGGATGTAGTACTCCAGATATCTCAAGAGCAAAGGAGAAGGAGAGAATCACCTCCCCTAGCCTGGTGGCCATGTTTCTGTAGGTGTGTCCAAGATACAGTTGGCTTTCTGGTGCACGCTATCAGTTTGTGTTGGACTTTCCATTCAGCAGCATCCCCAAGTCCTTCTCCTGCAGGCTCTCAATTCATTCATCCCTCAGCCTGTATTGATACTAGGGGGTTGCCCTGACCCAGGTGCAGCACTTTGCACTTGGCCTTATTGAACTTCAGGATCTTTTCCCCTGCCCACTTGTCACAGCAGTCCATGTCCCATCCCTCATGTGTATCAACTGTACTGCTCAGCTTGGTGTCATCTGCAACCTTGCCAAGGGTGCACTTGGATGATCAGTCCCAGTACAGGCCCCTGAGGGACAGCATCATAACTATCTCCATCTGGACACTGAGCCATTGCCCACTACTCTTTTGATCAGAACATTGAACCAACTCCTCATCCATGGAGCAGTCCATTTATCAAGTCCATGTTTCTCCAATTTAGAGAGAAAGGTGTTGCTGGAAACCATGTCAAAGGCCTTACAGAAGTCCAGACAGATGACATTCATAGCTTATTCAGAGAAGTTCTACTTTCTATTGCATGGTAATATTATTGCTATGCAAATGAACTGCTAAAATAAATAGCACAACAGATAACTTTAGAGATAGGTTCAAAGGCCATGAGAAAGTTCAAGCAATTTAACTGGTACTTGTTGCATAATGCTATCACTGGTATTAAAATTTGCTATGCATAGCATTTCACTTTAAACCCTGCTGATCTGCAGAGAATCCAATAACCTGCTAAAGTGCAAAAACGAGCATTCTTATGTCTAATAAAAAATCAGAGAAATTTATTTTATGGCCCATTTTAGAAAGCTCTGGAAAAACCTCTTTCTCTCTCTTGGTGGTAGAGGGAATTTACAGATAACTTTCCATGTAATTTACAGTTCTCTCCCAAACTATATAAGTATCAGCCACTCCAAATATCATGAACACAATGCAGAGACTTTTGGACTTTTCTTACCTCATTGGGAAACAGGGTGAAACAATAATTGGGGAAATATTAATAGCTCAGGAAAAGCGCATGGATGTTCATCCATATGTAAGGAAAATTGGAGCAGGTACAACAGAGAAAGGAACAAAAAGAACAGTTTAGCTGTCAGAGTAGACTGTAATGAAGTTATGGATCAATCCCTAATGGGTAGAAAGGACTGTATCAGAAAGAAAGGTGCTCCTACACACAGGGAAATCTGTCCACTTCATTTTCAAAAGTAGGAGTTTGTGCATTTGCAGATAACTGTACAAGTATGTTAGAGAGTTATTTTTGTCAGCTCCAGAAACAGTTCAGAAAATGTTTAGTAGTTATTTTCATATCTTCAGAATGTATCTGCATGCACATTAAGATGTGTGCAAACTCTTTTAGAAGCTCATTAATTTGAGGAAATAAATCTTAAATTTAATCATTATCAGGAGAACAAGAAGTTACAGAAAAATATGTTTAAATGAAGTCGGAGAGATTAAGTCAAATGTTAGAAACTCATTTTGTGGCTCTTTGATGCAAAGGTTTTTTCAATTGCTGTTCCATATCTCCCATACAACCATGTGGGAGACTGGAGAGAGAGGGCTAGTATAGGATTAATCAGATCCTAATACACACTGATTCCCAGAATATATAAATAAAACTGTCATTGTTGTGAAGTTTAGAAATGCTGCCAGACCATCCCAAACTAGGTCACCCTGAATTTTACTTGGAACTTCAAATCCTCCTTTATTTGAAATCAAAATTCACCATACCTAAGCTTTTACTGGATATTATACAATCATGGAAATGAAATAATCATACTGGAGGAAAAGAGTATAAACTAGATATATTTTATATCTAGGGAAGAACCACTAAAAGAATTCTGTTTGTAAAAATATTACTTGAGTTTGTGGATTTGATCAAATTATTTCATAATTTGGTCAACTGCTCCAGAACAGACTAGGGGTACAGATAGTGTTTAAAAATCCTTTTCCAAGGACAAGATAGTAAATAAGGACTTATTTGAGTCTTTCTAATCTAGCACAAATTTGTGCTGTTAGGAAGGAGTTTTTACAGTTCAGCAATTCTGCACTTTAAAAGCCGTAACAGAGAAGACATATCTCTGTCAAAATAAATCTCTTGAAGTACAGTATGAAATAATATATTTGCAAAAAGAAAGAGTGAATACATGAGGAATTCCATAAAGATGTGCTCTTCTGCTGTGTACAGATGGTCAGATGCAATTTAGTTTGAAATCCATCATATATGATCTGGTATGATTCAACTTGTCAAATTAAATTCTTGACAGGCTCAGTCTTTAAAGAAGTACTAAAGCTTATATAACAGCAATAATTGGTCAGCACAGGTCTATTTTCAGAAGCATCTGATCCTAACCAACTTTGAAAAAGGGAGCATTTTGGCAGAAAATGATTGATCTCAGAAACCAGACTTAAAGACATATGTCTCTTTGGATTTAAGCTTATGCAAAACAAACAGAAAAACAACCAAACAAACACATAAAAAAACCCAAGCAGCCAAACCCAAAAGAACAAACCCAAAAAACCCACAGGACTTTAGAAGATTCAATTTTATTACATAAATGAAATTGGAGAGCTTCCTTCCCCTCTCAGAGCATAATATTCAGAATTTCTGAGATATTATCAGTGCCTTCAGCAAATGGAGATTAGTGCTTTCATTGGTGTAAGATCTGGGAGATGTGTTGTGATTGTAAAAAGCACAGTTGTACTGGAAGACAAAGGAAAGGGACATTGTAAGAACTTTACAAAGGAGCATAACAGGAGCAATGGTTTCTGGAAGGACTCAGTCAGAAGCCCTGGACAGAGAAGAGCATTCACTGTGGTGACCTATTAGAGAGACAAACAATGGACTGCAGCTGGCCCTATGGAGAGATATGCCCTGTCATCCTTTCCAAAGTAAAAAAAAAAAACAAAAAACAAACAAAACCCAAAGTATAATATTTGATAGCAGCAGGAGAGTTAGAAGGAAACATGGATTTGTGCAGTCATTGCACAAAGCTCACATGGACAATCTCCATCCCAGCCAGCCTGCCTTTTCCAGTTACAAACTAACAGGATGTCCAAATTGCCTTCTCCATAGCACAGGCATCTTCTCTGCACCTATGTTCATCTCTGTAATAGCAGAAACATTTCTGGCAATACATTAGCCATCCTTCTGCTACATTTAATTCAAAAATATCCATTGGGTCTGCAGAGGCATGCCTGACACAGCTTACATGAGATGTGTGGTATATATTTTTCTTTGGATGTTTGCTAGTAAACTTACTTAATTTAACATTAATATTTCCTTATAAACATAGAAAAATGCATTTAATGAAATAATATTCAAAATTCCTCAGTAAATATACTTCTATACATATTTTGGGTTTTTAGAAGTTTTTTGGGAATGCCTACAAAGGAACAGGAGATATTAAATTTAGTACCTTATACTCGCTTATTTTGGACAAATATTTTTCTTTAAATTTTTAGATTATGTTATATATTAAATCCTACATACTGGAAGAAAATATAACAGTATTTGGAAAATGTACAGTACAGATAGGCCTTAAACCCAAGCCACTGGGATATTTCAGCATGAATTTTTATTCTTTATGTTCCTTCTTTACATGAGTACAGACCCCCAGCAGGATACCAGCTCCACAGAATGGCTACTAAAGCAGCAAAATATGGAGATCTTAATAATATGATATAAGAAAGAGGCCAGACTTATAAACTATTTTGCTCACATGCTGTGAATTATAAGAATAAATAGATTTGGTAATTTTAATAAAGGCAGACATGAAGTTGTTTCATGCAAAGCCTAATCACTAGGATCTCTTTGTTTGATTAAAATGTCAAGAAGGCTATTAGGAAGCAAAAGACAAAAGCAAAAAAATGGCTTGGGATAAATAGCCCTTTACCAAAACTCCAAGAATGATCAACAGCTATTCATTTATGTTCTCTGCTTGTGATCCTCTACTCAGTTCAGCAGACTACCTCGTTAAAGGGTCAAGAGAAATTGTGCAGCTAAACTGGCTGTAAATTGCATAACCATTTAAGCAAGGAGCCAGACTCAGGGCTCTCAGACCTCAGAGCCCAGTAGTGAAGTAGTGGAAGGTTGTACAGATCTCTCAGAAAGGTTAACAAGATTTTAGATAATACTGTTGTGAATATAGATCTTTGCTCAGAAAACTTTTATTCACAGCTGTCTCTGAAGAAGCTGTCTGGCTACTCTGTTTCCCCTAAACTTGCAATCTTGTAGGGAAGATATTGTCTTACAGAGCATTAACTTGAGAAAATCTGATCAATGGATGGTTTATCCTATCCCAGTGGAGCCATAAAGATTTGAATTTTTCATAAGCCTTCATGTACCAGGTAGAACACACAGAAAAATGAGGCAGGGTATAAATGCATTAGGTCTTTAACTGTGGCATACTGGGTACTGCTTGTTAAGTTATCCACATTTAATGAAGGAAAAAATGAAATTAATTGTCCAAATGCAAGTTCCATACATGAGCTGACAACATAACCTAGAAATCCTGTGGTTTTGTGATATAATCTTTCCTATAGATGACACTGCTTATTGTGCTGATAGACCTTGTTCTGACTAAAACATCATATAGGATAAGCGTGAGCATCGAGTGTAGTTGCACTGAAAAAGGTAAAGGCCCAGTTAAGTGTTCTGCTGCAGTCAAAACGGATGCTGCAGTTCTTTAGGAAAAAAGTTTGTAAGATAAAAGCATTTGATGACCAAATTGTGGAAAATAAAGCAACAGAAAAAGAAGTAACATTCCTTGTGGAAAGTGACAATATTTCTAACTGAAGTGAGATATTTTTTCAGTCTTGGATATTAAAGCATGGTTTGCAGGAGAGTCCTTGTAACCTTTCATATTATATTCAAACTGAGCACATGTCAAAATTTGTGTGTCAAAACACAGACTTCTAATCAATACAGTGGTGATTGACAATCAGTTTCTCAAAAAGATCTTCAGCCCTCTCATTGGTGTTAGTTCTGCTACTCAAATCCTTCAAAATGTATGGTGCCTAATTTGGCTTGCAAAGTTAGCACACAACATTGATAATGGAAAACACCCATGACTTCAAGATTTTTGAGCTTGGAAGTGGGAGTAGAAATCCCAAGCTGTTACTGCACTTTACATCATTATGCTGGACTACTTGCTGTGGAGAAGGAGCATCACTCATCTGATTTGATACCTCTTCAACTGATGGCTGATACCACAACATCAGAGATCCTTTGTAAGAGCACTTACATGTCTGAATTAGCACATCTGTCCAGTTCCAATAAGCTACAAGCATATATTATACAACCAGGTAGATGGTGTCTATATGTGGGTGGTAAAGTTTATGCTATATGGAAAGCATACTTCTTGGAAATAAACATTTCAGGACTCTTTGGTGTTTTATAAACAAGCCTTTCTAAGCTAGGGAGTAAACATTAATGTGAGAGCTGGGTGGCATGATAACATATTGCAGAGATAGCAGACATTAGCTTTTTTTTTTACAAAAAAAAAAAAAAAAGAGTTTAGAAAGGAGTCCTGTTTATTATGAAAGGAATTTTGTAGCTGCCTGTTTCAGAAAGTTTCTTAAATTTCACGGTTGTTGGCAGCAGGCCAGATTATCTTTTTTTTGTCCTTGAATTTCACAACACCATGAAGGTTGGAAAACAAAAACCTATTTGGAAATTATGCGCATATCACTTAGTTGTGTCATGAAATAACAGGATATTTCTTATATTGATATAGAAGAGAATATTTATCTCCCTGTAATTCTCTGGAGAGAGACAGGAGGGTTACAACAAAGCTCTGTGCAGCTCATTCCAATCATAGCTACAAGTTTAACTGTGTGTGATGCATTCTTGTCATGAATTTGTAACATTAGTTGCATCTACATGCCATGGAAACCCTGTGGCAGCAAAGGATTTGTACATCTCTGAGCCTTCTGATTTACTGTAAGAATTTTGCAAAGCAGTCTTCCCTACCTCGTTGGTGTTTTTATGGTTGTGGGTTTTTTTCTTTTTTTCCCGCCTCTAAAAACACGTCCTAATAGAAATGGCATTTTGTTTTAAAATGTCCCCGCACATTTTCTAAGATGCCATCCTGGTTTTTATTCTTACACATACAAAAAGGGTGATGTTGAAGTAAAACGTTGCGTGCTTTAGAAAACTCATTTTATTTAATACTAGAAAAAAATGTGCCATTCTTAGAGCTATAGGAAGGAAATGTTTTCTCTTATTTAGGAGCAGACCTTTTAATGCTAAAGGCCAAAAGAATGTTTTTTAAGCATTTCATTAAGCTTGCAAGGACAAGAATAAGGAGGGTTTTTGTTTTTTTTTTTTTAAACCATATCTTTCTGGGAAAAAAGTGTGCTTAAAATCTTATTCCTAATTTTTTTTCCCTTCATAGTTCTCATTTAATTATATTTTAGGACTCATTTAATTATATTTTAGGACTATTTTCTGTTTGACATATCTTTTGATAGAGAATGAGTCATCCACCCATCCTTCTGGCTGCATTAGGTGAAAAACCATCCTGGTGATTCCATTCTGTGAGAAACCTCCATCACTAATTTAACCTTTTGAGTTTATTCCTCACTCAAAATTCAAGGCAGCAGCTAAAGGAATGAAGCAAATGGAGACAAGCTCATGCTTGGGGTGGCAGACGAGCTGATTCCTTCCCAATTTGCTTTCTCTGGTGACCAGGTACAACAGATAAGAGGCTCTGGATGTGGATGCTGTACATGATGGTTCCTCTACACCAGAGATGTTGCTAAGGTCATAATGGCGTTGCTTCCAAATCACTACTCCATCCACAAGGAAAAAAAAGGCAAATTATAGTACTATGTGACTCCCTTCTGAAAGGAACCAATATGTCAGAGAGACCCTTCTACTAGGGAATTCTGCATGCAGAACATTTCTAGGGAACTTTCTAGTCTGGCACAGTCCTCGGGATATTATCTGCTTTTTCTCTTGTGTGAATGGCCATGCAGCTGCAACATGTAGTCCAAGTGCAATCAAAGAGATTCCAAGGCCTTGAGAAAGTTCATAAGGGCATCTGAAACACAGTTAAATTTTTGCCTTTCTAATGCCAGTTGCAAGCAGCAACAATGGAAGAAATAGAGTAAGCCTCAGTCTATGAATGCATGACTTCACGAATAGCATCACTGCCAAAGTTTTGGGCTGTTGAATAATGTAAGGGTTTATATGAAACAAGGCATATCTCCCTCAGAGGGTGAAGAGGGTCTTGACTCACTGACAGGCCTTTAAACAAGACTTGAAGGGGGAGTGGAACAGTATCAGTCTTGCCTGTGACACGTTGTGGGATGGCAGACCAAACTGAGAGGGATCTGAGTGAGGGCACTCAGCAGACACATTGAGGATTCTCCCCCTGTACTTTTCTCTGGTAAGATCCCACCTGGTGTACAGTCTCCAGCCCTGATGTTCTCAGCAAAGTAAAAGCATGGACCTGCTGGAGTGAGTTGGGGAGGGCCACAAAAATGGTCAGAGGGCTGGAGAACCTCTTCTATAGAGACAGATTGAGAGCTGGGTTTGTCCAGCCTGTAGAGGAGAAGGCTCCAGCGAGACCTTAAGAATGGCCTTTCAGTACCCAAAAGGAGCTTGTAAGAGAGATGGGGACAAACCTTTTAGTAGAGCATGCTTTCAATAGCACAAGGGGTGGTGATTTTAAACTAAAGGAGGGTAGATTCAGACTAGATAAAAGGAAGATATTTTTTACAATGGTGGTGGTGAAACACTGGAACAAGTTGCCCAGTGAGATGGTAAATATGCCACCCCTGGAAACATTCAGGGTTAAGCTTGATGGGCCTCTGAGAACATGATTTAGCTGAAGATGTCATGGCTTGTTCCCGAGGGTTGGACTAGATGGCCTTTAAAGGTCCCTTCCAATCCAGACTATTTTATGATTCTATCAATTCATGACTCCATGATTCTACAGTTCTTTAAATAAAGAGATCATTTGGTTTTAGATCCTCTGTTTCACACTATTGTCTCCTTACCAAAGTATATATTTGTGCTAATTCCCAGTATTGAATAGATTACTGTTCTGAATCAATACTGACGTAATTTAAACTGTTAAAAGCTGTTTGAATTCAAATGACAATCCCACCTCTTATAAACAAAGCTTTTATTTATAACAAGAATATCAAATACAGATGTACAGAATTTACAATTAATTGGTTTTATATGTAACCAAGCAAAGCACTGTTCTTCTCCCCCTCCCACCCCCCACCCCCCCCAACAATAGAACAATTTGCACTTTATATTCAAGCCCGGGCTTATTGCCAGAGGTCTGTGGGCTTTCTTTCCAAATCCAGCTCACCCGTGTTATATCACAGAAGTCTACTGGGTAAGCTTTGGCATTATCAGCCGATTTTTAAATAGACCAAGTAATCTCCTTCTTCTTAACCTGTTTAGAATAAAACCTCTTAGTCTCCAGCATAGCAACTGAATGATAGTACGGAAAGAGCCCAAAACTGGATGTTGAATATCTTCAGAAAATGTTTATTTTTTCTTTTGGTCTTTTACAGTTTGGGTTTTTAGTTTGGTTGGTTGATTGGTTGGGTTTTTCCTCTTCTTTTTCTAGTTAGGTTTTTATTTTTGAATTTTAAAAGGTAGAGGTTGGATAACTTTTCAGCTATATAATGCTCTGATTTGCTGGTTTGGGAAGTCAAATTGCTGTGAAAAAAACCCAGTAGCCCTAGAAATACCTTTGTCTGTGCAACACTTTCTGAATAAGAAATTGGTGAGCTGTTTCTAATTCTGAAAATATGTTAATGAATTGCCTGTGATTCTTACAGACCAATGAACAAATCTTAATGGGGAAGTCTGGCTGTTACTCATATGTATAATCCCCACACAATATTTGCTATTACTGGACCTGTAGCTACATTTCCCCAAGTTCCACTTAGAATTCCTGTTTTTCCTCAAACACATTGAAGCCAATTATTGTGGAAGAACTTCTCAAATTCTTCAGAGTTAATTATCTGGAGCTAATTACCTGATCATGTCTGAACTTGTATCACAGACATTCAATGACAACTCACCCCATTTACAGTAGTGAAGCATAGCAGGGAACTCTTTCATTTAAAAGCTTCTTAAAAATAATACTCAGAGTTCTTCAGAACACTAAGGGAGTGCTAGCAGGATTTTCCTTTGAGCTCAGCCTTGGCAGCCAAATTATTATTTATGAAAATTACGTTAAATCATCCACCAGATAAGGTCCTGACAGAGGAAAGCTTTTAAAAGTCAATTACTCTTATTTTTTGGATGAAGCAAAAACATAAGGGTCTCCGTTCTCTCTGAGAAGGACTTTATATGACGTGTCTGTGAAATAGCTGCTGGAAGTAGTTGATACACCAAGCATTGAAGGACAGAAAGAAAAAAAGAAAGAAAGAAAGAACTGAACTTCTGGGAAGTAAAAGCTTTTTAAAGAAAGCCTCAATTTTTATGGGTATGTCACTCTATTCCACACTGATATTATGTTCAGTGTCACATGATTAAGAGGTCACAGTCAAGCTGCACCAAGGGAAATATAGGTTGGATATTAGGAAAAAGTTTGTTACAGAAAGATTGATGAAGTACTGGAATGATCTGTCCAGGGAGGTAGTGGAGTCACCATCCTTGGATGTGTTTAAAAAGGCACTCGGTGCCATGGTCTAGTTGAGGTCATGGGTTGGACTTGATGTTCTTGAAGGTCTCTTCCAACCTAGTGATTCTATGATTCTGTGATTCTGTGATTCCATGATTAGGAAAACAAAGGAAAGAAAACCAGTAGAAGAAAACAATTAAATATGTGGAGGAGAGTTGATGTCAAATTGTAAATTATTTCTGCTGGCATGAAAAACAGTTTATAAGGTAAACCAAAATTATTCCAAGGAAAACAGAGACAACCCAGTTTGAAATCCCATTGTAACAACAGATCTCAATCAATCAAATGATAAATTCTACCTTCACAATGTGTCAGTTACAAATGACAACAACTGGCATCAATGGATTACAATTTGTCATCTCTTTGAAGTCTCAAAGATTGGTGATAGGCAAAGTACCAATGAAGCTAACAATTGTTGGGTAAAACATGATTAATATTCTGCTCCATGACAATTTTCTTTCTTTAAAGAAAGAGACACCGTTTCAATCAAATCACGATTTTGTCCTTCCAAGGGCAAAATGAATCACTAATATGTTCAGGTGTTCAGAGAAACCTTTGAGCAAATTAATTCACTTATGCACATTTGAAACTTTAAATGCTGTGTTTTAGTAATCATGATAGATATTGAACATATTTTCTATTCAGTATTTTATACAGTATTTTGTAGTAGTAGAATGCTTTGCAAATTAGTGTAACTGCATTAAGCTCAGTGGAAAAATTAATATGATAAACTAGGAAACTTGCTTAATTTCCCTATAATATGAAGAACTGAAAGGCTCAAATGTTTATTTAGGTCTTTTTTAAACATATGTAAAATGTCTTTGTTAGTACATATGTGATAAACTTGAAACTTTGATCTTTACAATAAATTAAATTTTCATTAATCAAGTATAATGTTCTTTATCAATGTTTATTAATATGTAATGCTACAGTATCTTTTGCAGCCCACTTTTTTTCTTTTTGTTTTATTTTTAAATAATGAACCTTATAAATAGCAACTTCCATTATCTCATTTTTTTTCTCAGAATTTCTTTTTCCCACTTTTTTTTTTTTTTTCTGAAAAGTTTTTGGGCCTCTGATGTATTTTTATAAATGCTTTAAACATTACTCAGTAGGGAACTCTGCTGACAATTATATTGAGAGCAATCTCTAGAGTATATAGGTGATTCTTCAAAAATTTATTTCTACAACTAGCCCATAGATTCATTCAATTTATAGAAAATGTGAGACTTGTTGGGGACAAGCAAACAGCCACATCAAATGTTAATTGAGAATTGTTGGAATAGGAGTACTCAGTATTCAGTACTGTTTAGGTACCCTTCTCTTTATTAGTTTATCCAGAGACTAGCAGAGACAGCTATATATAATGTCATATTTTAAAGCCTTCATGTGAAGTCTGGATGTATTTCTGGAAGATATTGCTCATCCAAGTACAAACTGTCATGCTCAGCAAAGTTTTGTGAAATATATTAGACAACTGCAAAACTCCACCTGGCTGCAACTGCCCAGGCTCCATGACCTCATCCAAAAATGAAGAAAATTAATAAAATTCTTCTACATTTTTTTTAAGCTTATTCATATGTATTATGCCCCCAAATCATTGTTTAATTATAGAAACGTTTTATTTCAAAAGCTGAAGAATAAAATTATTTAGGAGGTGCATAGTTAGGAACCAGCCCTTTTAATGTCCAGGGTCACCACAGCCAGGCAGCTGTGTTCAGGAGGCGATTGTGAAATCACCTTACCAGCAAGTATGAGGATATGCTAAAAAAATTAAAAATGGGGAAAGGGAATACCCTAAAATACTGGCTGATGCTTGTAGGAATGGTTGTATGCAGTGACTATAAGTTTTAGCTTTTGAAGACTAAAAGAGGTGAGTGTCATGCCACATCTTTGGCAGTTTGATTTAGGGTATACAAAGGTATTTCCATCAGACCTTAGCATCTGTGTAATCTATATTATCTATCATCATTGCAGTAGGTTCCAGGATTTTTCTCTCCTGTGGCCTTCATCGTCTAACAAGCACACCTTTGGATCAAAGGTCTGGGTTTTTGTTGGGTTTTTCTTTCAATTTCAATTTGAAAATAAATATGCTGGAACATGCTAACTCAAAAATACTATATTTTTCATACTTTTAATACAGTAGAGTAGTGCACATTAATGCATTTGGCTGCTGTGTAAACTATGCATAAGTTACTAAAGTATTTTAGGTTCATTTTTAAGTTAAATGCTGAAAGCTATACAGACTGAGAGGCGGGAAAGACTTAAAAAAATAAAAGTAACCTTATTGCAGAAAGCGATGATTTTCTATTATAATAAATGTATCCTCACCTGCGATCTGTTTAAAAGAATTCAAGCTCAGCAGAACAGGCTGTCAACCAGTCACTCAGTTTGGAAAGTAAAATGTTTTTGAATTTACTTTTTGAAATGGATAGTCCTAAGGAATGTAATATGAGGTAGTTTCTCAGACTAATCCAGTGATTCACTGCACTGCCTTCATAAATCAGAGTTTAACAGTTTAAACAACACAAATAAAAAATGAAAGAAAAACCCAAACAAAAAAAAAGAAAAAAAAAGCCAAAAGAAATTTTGACAACCTCTGATACTGGGGCATTTTGCCTTGGGCTGTTGTAAATTAGATTTGTATTGTATAGGTAAAGCTCACTAAACCCAAAGTACATAAAAAATTCTTCTAGAGCAAATATTACCTTTATTTTATTTCATATAAATATTCTTCTATATATAAAATACATAAATAAGTGAAAACTAAAAGCTTCAAATATATTTACTGGTGGGTATAGGCTGTCAGAACAAAATTATTTTAAATTTAGTTCAAATTTGCTCAAGAATGTAATTTAAAAAAAAATCCATTCAATTAAAAAGCATAAATAAGCATGTCCAACTCAATTCTTTCATCAAAAACACAGAGCTTCTGGAAACAATTTTTTTCTGACTCCTCTCTATATTCATATTATGAGAAGTTGGTAGAAGAAAAATGTTCTGGATATAGGAGCTCGCTCTCTTCCTCACTGATGGTAGCTGAGCTCTAACAACATTGGGGAAAAAAAATCAAAAATAAATATCAAAGGATTTTCTACTGAGACAAGCATTTCCCTAAAAAAGTATTACCTCAGCAGTTCCAGAGGTATCAGGGACATAACTCATGAGATTAAAACAATACTCCCTGTGCTAATGCCATGGAAGCCATAAGGCTGACTGCATGACCCACCAATCTTTTTTTCTCTCAGCTCAGGCTGAGACTCCATGGAACCTTTCCACTTGCTCAGTGCAGCATAGCAATAGAAAGCATTCAGCTCTTCTCTTGCAAATCCAGTCTGGGGCCTGAATTCTGAACAATCAGTGGATTTTCTTTGTTCCAACAACTCAAGTGTCTTTTTGGGGTCAGTGCATTTTCTTTCATTGACCTGGCAGCCATGTTTGAATCACTGGTGTGACACTCTAGGAACAAAACCAGTATTCAGTGAGGGAAAATTCTCCACTAACTCTTGAAGGATGATATAACTTGTTGAATAAATAAAATCCCTGATCTGTACATGACGGCTGTGCTTGCTAACTGTGACAGGAGAAAAAAAAAAAGAAAAGCTACTGGTTTCAGTTTCCCAAAATAAATACAGGGGTTTTCTTTTATAGAAGATGTAGGAAAAGAATAAAGAAGCTAAAGATCATAAGACAGGTCATAGAGTTACTCTGAGAGACAAGCTATTAAAAACAATTTTTGTCTTTCCGGGGTTTTTCCAGGTCATTTTCTCTTCACTCATTATGAGTAGTAACATTTACATGAAAATAGGATCTTGGTTTCTTAGGAGTTTATCTGCTCTTTATAATTATCCTCTTGAAGTCATAATACTGGTTTCTGTGGTAATTATGTTTTCCATAAGTTTTCAGTGATTCTTTCAAGGTGAACACGATCTAAGCTGTAATCCAATAATAGAACTTCAATAGCATCATTAAGACCAGGTTTTACAAATATAGAAGTCTAAAACACTGTCTAAAGGTATAGTCTATATATGTCTATATATTTATATATAGTCTATATAAGATAGAGTCTATTATTACATCCACATGTAGATGGCAATAACTTGACTTTTTTTATTTGCTGATTTTGGCAACTTACTTGTGTCAGAAGCCTTTCCTGAAAATCCTATTACTCACCAATATTTCTAAATCCTTCCTTCTTTTTTCTTTTTTTCTCTTTTTTCTTTTTTTTTTCTTTATAATAAATTGTGACCTACTTAAATAGAAGCTGTAACAAGGCTCAACTGTGAGTGAAAGCCAGAGCATAGTGGTACAAATTAATCCATTTAATCCAGAAATATAAAGGTCATTCCAGCCTCATTTGGAAAATACTGATCATCTTATTTATCATCACATGTTTTTAAAACTGAACACAAAATTTCAGCTAATTGATGATTTGTATCACAGTCTCACTGGGTGATTTGGTGATTGTCTTTCTATTTATTCCTGTACAGATGGACCCTATGACATTACTACCCAACAAGGAAAAGTTTATGGACCATGTAGGTATGGTAGAGTATTTGCTAGTTCAAAAGACTAATCTAAAGTTAGACTTCACATAAAAAACTAATATACCTCTACTTTAATCACCTTAATAATGTCTAAATGAATTTTTAATTTTTGTAAATAACTGGAAAAATAGCACAATTTTTGGGTTTCAAATACCTGTCTCTGTTAAAAGCAGTATGCATTCAATGCCTATGTAAAAAACTTGCCAGATGATCTCATTGATATTCAGAATTTACAGTAATCTTCACATGTAAGTAGAAATAAGACAAGAAAGACCAAAGCCCATCTGGAATTAAATCTGGCCAAGAATGTCAAGGACAACAAAAAGACCTTCTTCAAATACATCAGTAACAAAAGGAAAACTAAGGAAAATATGTGCCTGCTACTAAATGGAAGGGAGGCCCTGGTAACAGATGACACAGGAAGGCAGAGTTACCAAACACCTTCTTTCCACTGGTCATCACTGACAAGATCAGCCCTTGTGAATCTTTGATCAACAAGGTGAAGTGCAAGTCCTGCACCTCAGAACAATCCCAAGCACGAATATGGACCAGGCCAAGAACTGACTGAGCACAGCCCTGAGGAGCAGGACTTGGGGGTGTTAGTTGACAAGAAGCTCAACAGGACTCAGTAATGTGCATCCACATTTCTTGTCCAACCCATGCAAATCAATTAATTGAACAAAGGTACTTGCTGTAATGCATTTTCCTCTTTCTGCCCTCACTTAGATGAGATGAGATGTTGAAAGAGAACTGCCACAGGTTATGATAAGCCCTATTCAATGTGTTTGCTGGTTGCATCGTCCTCATTTGCAGGCAATATTGGCAAATCCACTTATGGTGCAGAGAAATGTCTAGTCTGCACAGGTATAGCAATAAGAGAGCAGACATTGCAGCAATCAGCCTCTTTGTACAGTGTTACATTAGTAAACCACCACAGCTGCATTAAGTTTCACAGGTAAATATGCACCCTGGTCATCAAAATATCTCATCTCTGAAACTGCAGATATGTACAGAAAACACAGGATTCCCGGAAAAGCGAAATAATAGGATGGGGAAAGGATGGAAGAAAATATGTAGCTCACATTGTGTATTTCCCCATATGGAGTCAGGATATCACTACAGTCTGTAAACAAATGCAGCATTTATTTTGAGTCAAGAGTATGGTGGTTCTTTTTGACTGAACTTAGATTTCATTCAGCCTAATCTCGAATTTATTAAGGTCCCTCTGAAGGGTCAGACACTCTTTACAATAGAGTTATCTGCAATTTTCTCCAAAAGTATTGTGTGTGATCACCCAGACCACCTTTAAAGATGTTGAGTATTGTGGGTTTTGGCCCTAATTCTTCAAGTACTGTATTCTTTCCAGGTGACCAGATGAACACCCAACCTTTGCTTACGGCTGCTTGAGCCTGGCAGTGCAGCCCTAGCTTTCAACTTACAAACCAGTCGGCTCATCCACTGCATACACTCACCTTTCAAATAATGGCACGGAGGGAGATGGTGTGAAAGCCCTTGGGAACCATCACTCATCCTTCATCCACCCAGCCAGGCAACCATCCTTGATGGTTACTCTGATTATCTTCTTATGATTCATTTACTTGGAAATGGATTCCAAGAGGATGAGCCGCTTGGTCTTTCCAGGGAGTGAAGTGAAATGTATCAACTTGTAGCTCCTTATAATTAATTTCTAAAATAGATACAGTAGGATTTCCAACTGCCAGACCTCTTCTAAAGATCAGAGTGCTCCATACATAGAAAATGACTGTAGTGGTTTAGGATTACCAATTTGAGTTTCCCGGCCAATGCACCAAATAATGTGGTGGGTTTTAGTGCCAGTGTACTTAGTCATTTCCTGCTGTGACAACTAGGAAGAGGGCAAAACAGGCTCAAAACTTAAAAGATATAAAGAAAAGTTTATTAACAGAACTTTAAAATGAAGCAGAATTGATTAAAAGAATAAGAAGAATCAGACTAAAACCTTCAGAACACTTTTCCTCCCCCTGCCCAACTTCTTGTCTTCCCCAATTGACCACATAGAGACAAGACCTGGGATTTTAAGTTATTTACCATTTCTACAATAGTCTTTAATCAGTTCTTGTAGGGAGAGGACTTTTCTCTTGCCATGTCATGGAGATTTGTCCACAAGAAATACTTCTCTCGTGACCTTTCATTTTCATGAATAGCAGCTGCCCAGGAAAAAAAAAACATCTGCAATCGTGAAGCTCTTCCCATTTTCAGTTTTCTAACAGCTGTATTAATGGGCCATGTCAACTTATGGGGCATTATTTTAAGGATGAGCTGTTCAAAAGCAAAGGTTTTCTTTATCTATCTCTGCGATCATCTTTATCTCTGGGAACAGAAGTCTTCTTCTTCTCACCCTGAGGGCAAAGTGTCTTCATCACTCATCTCTCTGTTAAAGCTTTTCATGGGATCACAGCTCCCTCAACATCTGCATTGCTTCACTATGGATGCCTCTGCTCATGTCTATAGTTTGAACACTCCATCCCTCCATACTTTCTCATGAATTAAAGGGGATATTTTATTGAATCATAATCCATCTCAATGGCCTTACCTAAAGAACTTTCAGCCCCAATACTACGGCATCTTCTCATTCACCTTCCATTTGGGACTTGACTACTTCTTTACTGGCCTCAGTATCTGCATGTTGTCTTCTACATGTCCTCACTCTCTTTTTCTCTCACCTAAGAGAACTGTGGTCTGCAGGTTCCATCTGTGGTTAATATCTTTCCCAGGCCTGCAGAAGGTTGTGATGATTTCTGCTGAGAGTGGCCGATGGATCGCAGGCCATTCTGGGCCCCTCCCTCTGCCCGCCGGGGTAGGGGGAGTGGGGCTGTGGTGGAGGAGGCCTGGCCCAGCCTGGAGCCGCTCCCGGGGCCCAGCAGACCGCAGTTCGGTGCGGGCTGGGGCAGGGCTTAGTGTCAGCAAGGTGTTAGCAGCCGTGGACTGGCCCAGCCTCAGCTGGGGCAGGGCTTAGTGTGAGCAAGGTGTTAGCAGCCTCAGCTGGGGCCTCAGAGCCTCCATTCTTTCCCCCAGCCAGCGCTGGGGCCCAGCCCAGCCCCACCAGGCTGTGCAGGCCCTGGCGGAGTGGGGTTGGCCCTACCGGTACTGTTACCGCTAGCCAGAAGCAAGAGAGATTTCCCAGGCTTGTCCATTTTTGAAATGTGGATTTCACAGAGGCAGACCCAGCTTCTAAATGGTTTAATAGGTTGTCAGTTCTCTGAGCTAGCCAGCTATTGTTTTTTTTCTAGGCACAGAGGAAGCACTTAGCAGCTTCTGTCAGAAAAAATCATTTCCGTGGGTGGTTTCTTCCCTCTTCAGTAAATATCAACCAATGCACAAATGACATTCTCACAATTACATTGTCCATCTCTTTCAATGGTCTCTGGTGAATCCCATCTGATACCTGGGATCTAAATATGTCCAGCTTGTGTACAGGTGTAGGGGAGTGCTAGAACTGTAGCAAGGTTGGCACTGCAAGTCATGATGAGGAATGCATACAAGGCTAGACTAAAATTATTGGGGTTTTTACCTACATAAAAGTTGTGTAGAAGTAAAAGGGTGTTCTTGTACTACTTAAAGCCAGTATAAAAAAAAATACTGCAGAATGTTGTTCCTATCTTTTACAGGCTCAGCATTTAAATTATTCATCTGTATTGAATGTACAGTGTAAATGATCAAAGGTGTACTGAGCATTTTTTTAATGCAATACGATTTGCAGCCTTTCAGCAACTTACACAGGATGGTTTTGAAGCCTTCAGGTGAGTACCTCTAGTTTTCTTGTACTAATCCCTTGAAGCCTACATTTGTCTGTTCATCTTTTGCTGCTGACCACTTGCTCTTTTATCAAAGCTTATCCTTTGGGATAGTCATAGCTAATAAAAATGAAGTCTCCAATTTGTGCAAATTGAAGATCTGCTCCACAATGTGATCGTACAGATATTTTTCTGACTAGAGATGCAATCCATCTGTGATCAGTAACACTAAAATCCTATAACACAGCAGATCACAGATCACAAAATCTCTTACTGCATTTTCAAGTTAAAAGTCTTTTAATTACCCAGAGTCATCACAATGACTGTAGTTTTTTTAACAGGATTTTTATCTCTAAAGGCAACCAGGCTTCCACACTACTTATCTTCCTACGGGTTAAAGTTCCAGCCTTCATCTTCAGAGTAATTTACTTACCTCATTACATTAAGAAATGTTTTTTATGAATGAAGCTTTATCCTTTTGTAACCACAAACAGTTGTATTGCATTTCAATAGGTCTATCTTTAGTCAAACCAAAACATGAAAGACAAAGAAACCAAACCCCCAGATCCCCCCAAAACAAGAAGATGAAAATCAGTAAAATTGAAATGAACAAAAAGATGGCTTGGCTTCTTTTTCAAAAACTCTTTCTATTTGTTTGAAATCAGTGGTATATAAGCCATTTTCTTGGTCTGAAGAAAGACCTAGAGCCCATTGCATTCACAGTTATGTTTTTTGATGGTGTTTTCATTCTTTGCTGTGCAACAAAGAGCAATGAAAAGGAGCTTGTCTATGAGTTACGGTGAACACCTACACACCCCAAAAATGGAAGACGGTTCAGAGAAGATGGGTTCCTGAAGCTCAGGGAAAACTACAGGGATTAACCACAGCTGCTGGAAAGAAAACTCAACACAAAGAGGACCTGAGCTAGCCAGAGCAGTATGGGGGAAGTGTATGTGTGGCCAAGTCCTATACAGAGTACAAAAACAGAGCAACAAACATAGTGACCTTTGAAGGGAGCAAGAGTCTTGGATTCACTCAACCCACTTCTTTCTTTCCCCCTGACTGTGGATGCTCAGCATTATGATAGTTGGTAGACCAATAATAGTAATCATCTTTGTGTTCCGATTCAGCTGTGTATTGCAATTGCTATATAATGCTTGTGTTGTGATTTCAGTACATCGATGGTTTTTGCTGTGAGAAGAATGAAAAAAGATACAGCACAGAGCCAAGACATGGAGAAAAGTCTGGTTTTAATAACTGTTTATTATCCAGTTATCTTTTACTTCATTGTTCCTGTCACTGAAATTCTAGTGAGACACAGCAAAGTATACATGATTTCTGTGATGTCATAATTTCAATTCTAAACCAAGAATTCAGCATCATACACCAATGTGTTTCTTTACTCTAGAAGTCCTAATCTTACAGATCAACTCCCTTTCATATTTATGCTATTGTACTGTTAGATAAGCTACCCTTGCAGGACCACATATCTTGAAATTCCTGAAGAATAAATTGGTCACTGAACATTTCTTAGTGTTTGGCAGAGGTCTGGGTTTTTAAAGGTCAGGAAGGTTAACATTTGTAGTGACCTTTGTAAACACAGTACTACAGATGAAACGTTTTGCATTGCTGCCAAACATATAAAACCACTGCAGCTCTAACTCATGTTCCAATAATCTTAAAAGATGCATCTTAATTACCATGAAATGATATGTCTGACAGTATTAAAATATAGTTTGTTTCCTTCAGATTAATAGAACCTATCTGGTATTGTGGTTCCATGTACATCAGAGCTATCAGTTATCTGCTTTCCCTTGTAGTTCATGAGATGTTAACTTTCTCTTTTCTGAAATCAAGAAACCTTTGTGAGGTGCATAGAAATCTTTACAGCAAAAAATGAAAACATTCCTAAATTTGAAGTATCTCTATAGTCAAGTGTCCTTTAGCAGCGACACATTTAAATAGTTCATTAGTTCTTGAAAGCTTAATTTCTGCATAAAATAAAGAATGCAACCAGCATCCTGGAGGCTTGTCTGAATATTCAATTACATCAACAAGCTGTAAAATCTGTTCTCTTTTTAAATCGTTCCTTGGTTGATTTCTGAATGTATATAATTTATTTTTAAACTTTAATGACAATGTTGATACTCCTACAAACACTTAGTTGCCAATGTAAAATCCTGCTGAGGGGAAAATTAAATATATCAGATCCATTGTAGAATATATATGTCTTGAAAACAAGTGGGGAAACTACTTCATCAATTTATAGCAGTGCAGGAAGTGGTATAAAAACTAACCGAAAAGAGTTCAAAACTCTAAAATTCAAACTATCTTATGTGAATCAGTCATGAATAATTACCAGCTTTTGAAAAATACAGCTCCCATGAATATCTAAGTGTGAATTTTAGCTTTGAATTAAAATTCAGGTAGATATTGCTATGTTTATATTAAATTCATAGAGATGTCAGAACAAGCAGACAATTATGATCAGCCAAAGTTTTTTGGTACTGAATAATAGAAGTAGTTTCTTACATGAGAGAAAGCTTTCACTTCTCTTGCTCATCACTTGCCATTGGCTTATGCCTGATATTATCACATCAGTCTGCAGTGGAACCAAATGTAAGGTGACACAATGCGGTGGAATAATCATGTTGAACAGGAATAGGATAAAGCTATATTTTTTCTAAAATAAAAGGAAGTCCCATAAATTGTGACAATAAATGACTATGAACTGACTAGGCCTAGTAGATAATTGTTCATAATTGGTCTATTCTCTTTAATAGCAAGTTCATATAGTGGCAGATTTTCATAAGCCTTATGCTTGGGTATTTGGGTACCTGAATTCTTATAATTTGCAGATAAATAGAACTCTGTTCTTGAAAATCCCAGTGTTCACAGAATATAGACATAAATAAGAAAAGAAAACAATCTTGCATAAAATTTACACATAACACCATATAGGGAGAATTATTTTCTCCCTAACCACCTAGCAATAAGAACCAAAAAAAAATTAACATTTTCAAATGAAAAATGAAGTCCAGAGACTTGTACCATGCCATAGTTTCCATTCAACATCTTAGACAGTGTACATTCACCAAAACAATAGTAGCAATGGTACATCTGATACCTCTTACAAATGGGACACAGTCTGGTCTTTTCCATATGAATAACATTTTTCTGTGCTGCATTGTATCACTTCCACATGTTAGCTGTAGATCAAAACCATTAAATCACAGGAACAGCCAACTCCAAGAATATAATTACAGACCCCTTTAACTTCAATTTTATCAGTTAAACACTTACAGGAGAACACCCAGACCAGACATTTTTGAAGTCTAGCTTGAATGAATCCTGCATCTGAATATGATGAATACTTTGGAAAAGCTTTGAATTAATGATTCATCTCATCCAGCTGAGGTGTTGGAGGCTATGGTTTTATACTGTAAAGAAGTGGGTGACTGTACTGAACAAAGATATTTCCAACCTGTCTCTTTCCAGCACTGTGCTGTAACTAACTTCCTTTCCTCTCACCTGCTCTGGCACTAGTCTTTCATGGGGTGAATTGTGAACGAGGCTGTGGAGCTGCTGCAACTTTCAAGGGAAAAAAAAAGGGGGAAAAAAAAAGAAGGGTAGGGCTCTCTTAGGATGAATCACTAACTTGATTTCATTTCTAGCCCCAAACTAAATGTGTCTGTGTAGGGCTCAGCTGATATGTGCCTCACTCTGTGGGCAGAAATGAGTAGCAAAATATTGGGAGAGAAGTTAGGCATAACATAACACGAAAATGTTATATTCACCAATTATTTTGCATTGTGAAAGTATGACCTAAGCAATTTCGGGCTTGCAGAATTCAGTACAAAACTTTCCTTTTTCTTTCTTGTACAGGAACATCTAAAGGCATTTAAGCCAACTCAAAGGCCTAGAGTTAGACTGAAGGGATCTGGGCCCTGAAATCTAAGACATGACAGATATATATATATATGTTGAACCTTCTCTGCGATGGTCTTCCAAATCGCTGCTGTCAATGCTTTAGGGATCTGTGAATCTTTTATCAAGACAAGCCACAGATGGACACTTCTTTTATTAGTTTTGCATAAGAGCCTTTTGACATCTTTCATCTGGAACTTCGTATCTTTAAGAAACTGTGTAAAAAAAGATATTCTTACCTTTACAGTAGACCACCACATGAGAACTTCACTGGATACTTTTCAGTTTGTAAGTCGTGAAAAGTAGTGAACTCAGTGTCTACAGACTGCTACCCACAACTCTGCTCCAAGCTGAAGAGCTGGTAATCTCTTCTTCAGTCCATCATCCTATTCTGTCTCTTTTCTAAATCCCCTATATCTCTTGCGAGACTGGACAAGTAGAATTTTACACTGAAATGCATCCAGTACATGGACACACCATCCATTTACACGGTAACCTAATCACATTTTCTGGTTTGCCTCCTATTCTGTTCCTAACAATTCCCAGCTTTTTGTTTGCCACTACGGCTGCTAAATAGCACTCAAAAGCCATCCTTTAAGAATTACTTACCTCAGCCTTGATTTTCTGACTGACAGTAACTATCAGGGTGTTTTTTTCTCTTCTGTATAATACTTTATATTAGCTGATAGTAATTCTCTTCTAGATCTGTTTGATCAGATAGTGCCATGAAATTCTTTTTTAGTTCTTCACAGTTTGCTTTAAGTTAACAATCTTCAGTAATTATTTATCATTTGCAAATTTTACTACTTCAATAATCACCACTTTTTCCTTGATATTTTATGACTAGATTGAAGAGTTTACATATCACATTCACGTCCCTGAGGATAAGGATTTCTACCATGTTATCCTCAATGGAAAAATTGCCACCTATTTCTATTTTTTTCTCTATTTTAGAGAATCATTAATGCATAAAAGGATATATCTCTTATCCCACAACAGTTTTATGTCTCTCAGAATGTGGCAAGCAACCTTATCAAAAGCTTTCTGAAAATCACACTATGATGTATGGACTACATCACATTTATTCACAGTTTTTGACTCTGAGGTGACTAAAGGATTTGTGAAGCATAATATTGCTTGAAGATTAAAAAAAAAAAAAGTTGAATCTTTATTCCATTTTATTATATAATATATTTTGAGATACAAGTGTATAATATGCTGTTTCTCATAACTATTCAATCTTTTTTCCTACTGTAGGCAGTTTACCCTGCTAGTTGTTGTTTTTCCCTTTCTTTTTTGGAATATGCTTATATTGTATTTTTAAATATGTATATATAAAAGTTTTGGGGTTTTGTTCTCTAATAACCTTGAACTCAGTTGGCTGTGCTCATTATTAGAATGGTCTTTATTGTTTCAGATCCCCTGTGCTATTTAAAACTAAATTAGGATTTGCTTCTTAGTTTTCCTTGACCTGAAACTCCAAGAACTTATGACACAACATATAACCCTTGCTGTACAACCCTTGCTTCATGTTTTTTCAGATTAAAATAGTGATATTTTAGATGATATTCAGGTCTTTTTTAGAAATCTGAAATTATTAAGCAAGTTTTAACCTCAATACTTCCCCAGGTGACTGCTTGTCATTTTGTATTACACAGTATATTTTTTTATTTGCTTGTTTTCTGTATTCTGCTGCATACAGAGACAAACCTAGTCCTGTTGTGTCTCTAATGAAAGAAACAGAGATACACAAGGGACAAATTCAGCCGATTATTTATCTTCATTTGGGAGTTTCTTTTTTATTTAACTAGTTGTCATTGATTTTTCCATTTAATAGTATCCTCAGTTTAATCTTTCACCCTTTCAAGGTGAAGACCCTTTGTCTGAAAGCTTTCCCAGCTGAGTTTAAAATGACTACTACTGACAGTAAATGAGATTTTTCTGTGACTCAGTAGGCAAACCCAGCACTCTCCAAAACTTGGGTCATGAGTTCAATTCCCTGACAAAATAGATACATCATAAATTATATCCTTGAGGTAATTTCTGATTTGTGACTGATCATTCTTCTTGCACTGTACACTGAATGTTTTGGCATTGTATCTTTTTGCCATAATCCCCTCAAAAAGGGGAAATTTCAAATTATTGGTTTTTTCCAGATTTTCCAGAACAGGTAAAGAAATTTCTTTTCTCTGGAAAGGTTCAACCGAAAACTATTTATTGAATAAAAATCTAAGATTCTATGGGCCCAAATCTTGAAAGCTGGCCTATACCTGCTCAGTTTTATGTACTAAAGAACGTAGGCACTAGGCACTACATTTATTAATACTTGCAGTATTCCCTAAGTAGCTTGTACTAAATGGCTGTATTACATTATTACATTAACTTCAGTTTATTTAGCTTGAAAATCAGTTAAAGTCATCTATTCCTTCATGAGCAACAGCTAATATTCAGATTGGAATTACTCTACTCATATTAATTAAGAAATCCGTAAAGACATTTCTATGAGTCATCATAAATGGAAGTCAAATCTTTGACTCACAGATACACTTTTCCTGTATACAGTTAATTAATCTTCTTTCAATAATCAGAACAGGGAATTTGCTGTATGAAAACTAAAGAAGAACACTTACTTTTTAGACATCATTGTCCTGTGTTCTTGTAGCTCTTAAACAGGAAACATTCACATATGAAAGGTAATAAGAGTTATGAGACCTTCTAGTTATCATTTGGCATTACACCAGATATTACACAATCTTACCGGTAAGACCACAGTAAACTCACTAATGAGCAATGCAGTTAGAAGGCAGGACAAAGCACATTTATAAGCTTTGCTGCCATTGCCTGATTTTTTCATGGCGTATTTTTCCTATCTCACTGATAGCAGACCAAACTGAACACATGGGATCCAGTGAATAAAAACTAAAAGTTTGCCATATGTGTCTACCATAACTCATGTTTGGCATGTGTTTCTCTTGCAGTCAACCATTGAAGGAACATTGGAATTTATTCATTAACCTTTCAAAATGGAAAAGGTCACTGTTATTTTCACCCATATTGAAAAAATGCATTTGTTTAGAATTCCCTCACTGAAAGATGATTCTCAGTCTGGATTTATTCAGTAATTTTAGCCTCTATGTTGAAAAAAAAATAAAAGAACAAAAAGAAAAAACCCACACCAACCCTTTGTGAGTATTAGTAAATGCAATTCAAACAGCAAATATTGCTAAGGAGATTGAATTTGAGAGCGTTGGTCCTAGAGTGCAAGAAGATGAGAGGAAAATTGAAAATGTAGAGACAGTGGAAAATGGATATAACATATTTTGAAGTGACTACTGGAAACTGAAAGATAATGAGAAATCAAAGAGATAACTGAAAAAAAAACTTTAAAAATAGCCTCAGATTAAGGAAATGGCATTGTTAAATTGTGTTGATGATAGAGACAAGAGAATAAAGAAAAAAAATAAATCTATGTTTCCAATAAGTTATAAAGAAGGTATAGAAGAATTGGGTTAAGATCTTATTTCAGTGTAAGAAAGAAAATCTTTGTGTGGTAAGAGAATCCCCTGCTCAGGAGCAGCTTAGCTTACAATGATCCAATGCACTTTCAATTTTGATGTAAATAAAATCCCTTAAATATTTGAATCAGTTCTAAAAATTAGAAAACTGCTGCAGAGTTCATTTTATGATGACCTTCTGTTTCTCTCATTCTGCTCTGCCGATTTATTTTTTTCTTATCTATTTAGCTAGTGATCAATACATTTCTCATAAGCTATAAATAATAAATATGGTGCATTGTTTTATGTATGTTTCTGTGGATCATTTTTGCTTATTCCTTTAGTGAGTTGCAATGAACAAAATACAAGATTTATGCCATTGTTCAATGAAAATGAGATATCCACATGTTTATCTGCATATGCATCTGCATATTTAAAGGTCACTTTTTAGTACACTGATGTTTTCCTAAAATCTTGTGAATGTTCATAAACCCTGATTCAGTAACTGACATATGGCATAGCCATCTGAGTATTTCTCATTCTTCAGACTATTTTGTTAATTACTTTTCCTCTGCAAACCACAGCACTAACTTATTATTGCTTAAATTTATAACAGAAATATTAGCTTTGACCATGAGTACTTAATAAAATTGTTCACCCGAGGTTTGAATAAATCTTATTGTTTCTCTCCTTCTGTCCAAGTAGTTGCAATTTAGATTCTTACCAGCATTGCAAATCATCTACAGTATAGGATTTCCTTGACTTCCACAGCTGTAAATTTGCCTGTTTCTACTGAGGACACTGGTCGTTCATTTCCTTTGTCCAGGAGATCCCTCTCCTTGCATAAACTCCCTAGATTTTTTGTCTTACAGACAGGAAATTCTTATCTTTGTTTCCAAGTGTTTTCACTAGCCCTTGAAAGTTGGGCTAGTGTATAATGAAATCTAATTTCATCTTTAGTACTCTCAGATTTTGACAGTGATTGATACGTCATAGATACTTTCAAACATACATATGCATTCAAGCTTTCTCCTATACTTCTCCTTTTGTTTAGGGTACACTGCTCCTCACATTGACCTTAGTAATTTTTAAAAATTCCTGAAAATTATCTTTATTTGAGCTAAGAAAATTTTCTCTCAAGCTAATCAATAATCAGTATTTTTATAGTATTTTAATTATTTAAAACTTTTCTTATTTGTTTTCTCTACTTTTACACTCAAACTATGTATTCATTTGAAAGATGACATAAGCCACCTTTGTTAAATTGTTGTCAGCCAATTGAGATATTAGTCAAGGTACATGATTTCCTTAAAAAAAACCCAGAAACAAACCCAAGTTCCATGAGTTCTAAGAGGATTAAAAATGATAATCCAAACCTGCAATTTTTATTGTTTAGATTAATCCTACAATGATAACTAAAGACAAGAGATGTAATAAATGTCACCAATGAAAAACACTGCCAGAGAAAAACAGATTTACCCGCTGCCCAAAATATGTTTATTCTGAATCTTCAAAAAAATCATTGGCTAATTTGTGATGCAGAAATTTTTTCTTAGCCAACACATTAACTCAGCAGATAATTTAAAAAGTAAACTAATTAACCTTTCTAAAACACCTTTCTAATTAATCATGTCTTTCATAGTTCCATTAGATATGGGGCCAACCAAGTCCAAGCACTCATATTTAATTTCTCACATATTGATTTATAAAGGATAGTTTATTGCCTCTTGCTCATTAGCATTTACAAGCAGCACTCCTGCAGGAGGTTATACCTCTTTTGTAATTAAATCACATTAGGATATCAAAATATGATGCAGATGTTTAACAGTAAGTTTTGATTTGTTGGAAGAGCTAGTAAAATTTTAAAACATCAGTAAAGTGAAACACTTTAGCTGATCTAGCTGTTTTCTTCCTTTCTACTTTCCCACTTCATATCTCTCAATGTAGTTATTCCAGAACTGGTGATGAATTTTGCTTCAAAGGAAAACTCACTATCTTATGCAATGTGTTATATTAAATTTTAGCTCTATAGTCACTGTTATTTAGTATCTTGAAACAGTTCACAATATTTCAAGGTGTTTAAAAGAAGAACTTTGGGCTCTGAACATATTTTTTTCTGAAATAAAGCATTCCAAAGTAGTCAAATTAAGTAGAGAAGAAAAGCTTTTATCTGTTCCAGCTCCAAATTTTCTTCAGACAGAATAGAAAAGGAAGAATTTTCATCATAGCCTCGTGAAAACTGTTCTCAAGAGATAATGAATCAAAAATAATTAATTTTTTATTTCATTTTATTGTGAAGCAGTAAACTATATTGCAGCATCTGTAGGACATTCTTATAAAATTGCTTAGATCATTTAGCCAAATGAATTTGAGATCAGAATGACCTAAGCTCAAGGAGAAAAAGCATTGATGATTTCTCTTTCAGTCTAAATTTAATTTAGTGTTTGTAGCTTCTACTGAAAAACAAACAAAGAAAACAATAAAAAATATACACCTCATTTAGCAAATGAATACTGCCTATGCTTATTAAATGCTTTTATATATATATATATATATATACATATATATAAAATATATATGTGTGTATACATATATATATTGCAGACTTAAAAAAATAGATCTTTTCTGAGTGTTAGTACCCTCAACTGAAAGTCCAAGAAAAGAGCTACATCAAAGGCTGTGGACCTTGACCAAATTATCAAGCAGTTATTCAAAAACATTTAAGTCAACAGAAGCATAACACAACAAAGCCAAAAGCTGTAAAAGAAATGAAAGAGGAAGCAAGCTTTGTAATCATGTTGTTCCTTCATGTCAATTCAGTACTGTCTTCTATCTGACAGACATATGAATTCAGGTGGAATTTATTGTTTCTGAGGAAAAACAATAAATTCCAGTTAAGAAATGAAGAAGGTCCATCCTTGCCTTTATTTACAATCCAATTTTGTTATAAAAGAATCTTTTCACAGAGTGCATGAAGAAAAATAGTAAGAAGAAGACACTTTCTGGAGAAATAAAGCACTACCTTCAATAGAGAAGGATCAAGAAAAGAAATATTTAAACAAATTTGACAGATGGAAGTCACAGGACCTGATGGAATTCATCCATAGGTGCAAATGGAGATGGCCAATATCATGTAAAACCACTTTCTTATCTTGGGAAGGCTGAGGAAGCTTCCCAAGGACTGGAAGAAAGCAATAAGGAGGAATAGATGAACTACAGGCCAGTTGATTTTGATCACTGAGAAAGTGAAGGAGCATATAACCCTGCAAACCACTTACAGGCCTGGAAGCGACTGGAAATTGTCAGCATGGATTTCTGAATGGGAAATCCTGCCTGACAAACCTGATAGCCTTCTATGATGAAATGAGTGGCTTGGTGGACAATGGAAGAGCAGTCTATGTAGACTGTTTTGACCTTAGCAGGGTTTTTGAAATCATCCTCCATGACATCCTCACTAAAAAATGAGGAGATAATGAGTGGAAGAGAGAACACCAAGGCCCTGAAAAGTCTGCTCTAGATGACCCTGCTCTGACCAGGGGGGCTTGCCTAGATGATCTCCTGAGGTCCCTGTCAACCTCAGTGAGTCTTTGATTGTGGCATAGCAAAAAAACAGGGACACAGAACTGTTGAGCAGGAAAATGACATTCACTGTAGTAGAGCAGTAAGGTGCTAGTATTAATACTAGTGTTATCAAAGCACTATCATTAGCATTCCTTCAAGAAGGCTGTGTCAGGAAGTGATGAGTAGATGAGGATGCCTTTGAGCCTGGAATGGCCATGGCACAGTTACCACTGAATAATGTATTCACAGGATGCCTAATCTGTTCATCTGAGTTTTACTGTTATGAAAGCGACCTCTTTTTTCAGAGAAAATCTCAGGAGGTTTTGCATGTGTGAATGACAGATTTGGGTTATTGTCCTTACTAGGCTGCCTCCAAGGTTCCCACAGAAAGTCTTGGTCAAGTTCTTCTTGAACTTGTTCTTCTCACATTATTCACATAGTTAGTTACCTAGCTGCTGTTGACGTTGCCAGACTTTACTGCACAGAGGGTCCCTGATGCCCTCCTCCAGGTATCTGTGCAGTTTGCAGTTCCGTGGTCTCCTATGTAATTCCACCTTCATTACCTGTGAAACCCAACCATGTCTTGAGGTGTGATCTATAACTTTCTGTGTTATTTTTTATGACCAGAGTCTTCGCATGTCATACCCCATAGGATATTACTCAGAATGAGGCCAGGGCCAAGTTATACTACCTTCAGCCTAAACCATATGAACATGCTCCAAAACAACAACAAAAAAATCAGACTCAATTTTCATAAAATATTTTGGCAAAGACAGTATTTAAGTGTGCGAAGTTAGGACTTGAAACACTAAGTGTTTCTCCCTGTGCAGCAGAAAAAAGGTAGATGCAGGGAAAAACAATGCATGGCCATTGTAATCCTGTTCTTTTCCCTCTATTTTCTTAGGGCTATTTCTTATCCCATCTATTGAGCCATCAAAAAAGGTCATCAGCTAGGAACAATAGCTGCACAGTAAAAACCTTCTCTGAAAATCTTCCCCAGGGTAATAACATCAAAGAAGCCCACATCCTTCATGTGGGCTGCATTCACTGTTTTACAACAAGTGCTTAAAATAATCAGAGGACCATAACCATGGGGCCAAATTCTGAGATCTTTTACTTTGTAGGCCTTTTCTTTACATTGATCTGAGTGTGTAATTTACAACATTGTGTGTGTGTGTGTGTCACCTCCAAAGTTGACCTGAAGTGTCTGATCCCATAGGAAATAACATTAAATGATCCAATTACAAAAAAAATACTCTATCACTGTTACCATATGTTGTTTACCAGAGTCAGAGTTAAGTGATCAAGGAAACTCTTGAGTATGTCTAAACATGTGGGTAAGATTTATAGTGCTTCAGTACATACTTATTCAAGGTCTCTGTGATACATTATGTATTTAGCCAGATTATGATTGCCTTCAGTGTACAGCTACTTGATCAGAAAACCTGCTACATGATTCATCCCCTTATCTGGTAATTGTTGAGATCACGTTGTTCAGTACTCCAGTAGCAGTAAAGGGATGGTAAGTGAGGAAACAAAGCCTGAAAAATTAGGTGCTGTCATGAAATGAAAGGGTGATAAGATAAAATGAAGGAGAGCACTGGAACTAAAAAAATACACCATGCCTTCTTGGTATGGGTTGATTGAAAATATGTAATTTCCTGAGGTGCTAATAGGTAAAAATATGTTTCTCCAACTACTGAGCCTATTACTAAACTTGGTTGTTTAAGGAACCTTTAAGATAATGAGCTATCTATTAAAATGAAGATTATCTGTCTGAGCTTCACACTGAATCTCTCTGCCCTTACAGAGAGTTGAACTAATCATGTGCTGATTTTAACAAACCATTTAGACAGATTCTCATATACTAAGTGGAGATCATCTAACACAAAACATGTCTTCAAAGGGTACATCTACATGAATGCTAATCCTCTAGGGCCTTCTTTTTTGTCAATAGTGAGAAACTAAGGTATTACTAAAGCAGTATTGATTTCACCTAAGACTGATGTTTGAAATAGGTCAGTTGAATTGTACCCTGAAATTGCTTATTTTTCTTCTTTGACTCAAAAGGAAACAATTATCTAAGGTTTGTCTAATAAAGATGGTTATATTACAGACATCTAAAGTTTGATTTAAGGACTCACATAACTTTTTATCACTGAATACCCTAAAAAGGTACTGTGTTAGCCCTTCTTATCAAGATCATTTTCTTCAGGTGCTTTTTTTAGCCATGTAAATGGATACTCTTCAGAAGAACATGTGTATTTTGAAAGTGTAAAGCATCTCTATTAGCTAGTTGACACAAAGATAGCCAGGATGGAAGGAGGGGCTAGTATAAGCGTATTATGATCCTTTTCCCAAAAAGATCTTAAAGGTCTTTGCTAGTTAGTTAAGCTTTGGTCATGAATTAAAACAGCCATCCTCTACTGCAGATACTCAAGTTGCCGAGTTGCAGTTTGTTATTCAGTTCTCCAGGTTTGTTTTCCTTTATAATTTTGTACCTTTCCATGGTGGTGTTTTTCTTCTTTAGTCCTTGAAACAGTAATGATCTCTACTTCAATGCTCTCTTGTTATCTTTACCTTTCTTCCCTTGTGTGAAGCCACTGTATAAACTTTCTCATTAATCTTTTTCACAACTTAACAATTTCTTCAGAGGTATAAACTAAGGATACTGAGTTGGGCCATGCCAAAACGGGCTGCTGGACCTTAAATAGGTGGGAAAGGACACATGGGAGGTGGGGTATAAGGTGTTGACAGGGTGATATTTGTAGAAAAATGTGAACTGTTCACTGACATTTGAAGGCAACACTTATCTACACACCTACAAAGATATCAAATGATGGTTAATAAATGTCATTTTACCTGTTGTAATTTTACATGTATGAATAAGTTAGAAGACCCACAGATTAGTTCTGCAGAAGGGTAGGAGTTTGGGGTCATTCATATCTGTGGGACTGCTGAGAGTTTGACATACTACTCTGTTTAAGGGCACTGACAACTAAAATATCTATGTAAAGACTACTTTCATGTTACACTGAATTATTTACCAACATTTTTGGGAAAAATAAAATTTGCTATTGATTCCCATTTTATTGACACATGCAATTATAAATATTTGTACATTGAAGTTGTATTTTTTCATTAAGCAATTCAGATATGGACATGCCTAGTGGTGTTTACTCATAAACTGCTGTTAGTTAAAATGGGAACAACATTAACAGAATGATTTAAGGGAATATGGCTATTGTCAGGATTAGATCTTTAAAGTTTATTCATTAAAACCTTTGGAATGATGAGAAGTTTCTTAAAATACCTGATAACGTAGTGTTCAAGGATCATTTTATATTTAAAGCAAAACTTTAAAAAGCAGTAGACATTACAAGATTTTTTTATTTTTAAGATAACCTTTGCATCAGAAAGTAAATTCAAATTAAACTACCACAGACTGCTTTCCCTATTTGGCTTTTGTGACTGATCTCATAGACTCATGTGATTTGAGTTTTAAGAAACTATGATAATGAAGTCATATTAGGATCTTCTGAGTGTTTTGCTAATATGAAACTGATTTTTGGCATACATTCTCTTTTTTGTCTCTTTATAATTAAGTATAATGTTGAACTATGAATTTTAACTAGACACAGTATAAAATCAGAATTGCTAAGGCACTGCATTTCTGCATTCAATGATTTAGTGCATGCTCAGTTTTCATCTATAGATAACAGGGAGACCTTCCAGGCAAAAACAAAAGATGATTAAAGAGATGGACAGGAATATTTTGACTCTCAGCTCAAAATGTCAAAAAGTCTTGCTAGGCTGGTGCTCTTTGGCCTTTCTCTGTACCAGGTAGTATGTATGTCTATATGTAGTATATATACCATGCAAATTGTATATTTTTTCACCATTTTGTATTGATAGTCAATACAAACATCTTGGGGTTTGTACCATATCACTGTAATATAAAAGAATATTTCTGTGCTCTTGCTTTAGAAATGGAGAGATTTCTCTCACTTGATTTTGGGCACCCACAAGTCATACAGGTTCCACCAATTTTGTGAGGTAATGAAGATAGATAAGCTTAGATTTTGGATGGGATATATTTTATCAAGCTTTAGGATTTTGATGTCTTTATATGATTTAGGTCCTCAAGTTTCCATTCCACACAGGTTCATTCTAGTTGGAAGTCAATAGAATTAATGACAAATTTTAGATTAACCTCCACTCTGAGCACTTTTAACACTGTTGGAAAATACTGGTATTTTACCTAAAAATATTTTGTTCCAACACCCGTGTTTGACAGATTATTGCCAAGTCAGAATCACATTTAAGTTTTTACTGAGTTTTTCACAGAGACATAGAAGTGATAATTGTTCTTCCCTAGTAACTACTTTACCTGGCTTTTTGGCAGCTTCCAGGTAACAACATGTGCTGCTGTAGTTGCCTTTTTTCCTGCCATGGAGGTAAGTGGGTGACAGAGATTGGAAAAATTGATGTCTCAAGACATTTTGGGAGGCATGTGTGTGGGAGCAGGCAGGTCAGTCCTTGCTCTAGCACCACACCCCAGCCTGTTATCCCCTTGGTCAGCTTAGACCAGCTGTCCCAGCTGTGTTCCCTCCCAACCTCTTGCCTATCTCCAGACTACTGGTGGCAGAGTGAGAAACTTATAAACCCTTTACTCAGCACTAATGAAAACACTGGTGTGTTTTGATGCTACCAACGCTGTCTTGGTCAAAAGTCTAAAACACCATACCTGTTAGTACAGGGTTAAATGTTTCTGAAATTCATGTATAACTAGGCCAAAAGAATGCTTGGTATTTGGGATAGATTCAGCAAGCTAGAATGTTTATAGTAACGGAGATCAGTATTTGGGGTTTCTAAGATACCTATAGATAAGATTTGTACGTGTTCTTACAAGCTCAGGCTATGCTCTAATGAAGCAATATTGATAAGGCTGTTATACTGACTGGTGATGAGTATTACAGCTGAAATTGTATAAATATGTGCACTTTGGACAAAGATGATGGAACTAGATTTGGGCTGCTGATACCCCTAGTTCTCACGTGCTTTAATAAAAGCACCTGCATATAATCATTCTGTGATTATGTGTGTTCTCAAACACTAACACACCAAGCCAGGCTGAGCCAGTATACATAAAAAGAAATTATGAATTAAAGCACTATGAGTGATTCAGGTACATAATAAGCACATGCATTTACTGTCACGACTGTCAGACTTAACCGAAGATCTACAGGAGATGCACGGACTTTGCAGTGACAGATATTCCAGGTACATGGTGCTGTACTGATAAACATACATGTTTATCCAAATTTGAATTCCCCCCGTGATAGTTATGACACTGAAACAACTTACTGAGAAGATTTTTTCATTTAGGGAAAGATTTGCTTAAGTCTCTCATTAGGAATGCACTAAGCCCTAACAATTTTCAAACAGACTTTCTCATTTCAGTATGAAAGAATTTAAAAAACTCAAATTTTTGAGTACTAATGAGTTGCAGCTACAGTGAATTATCATATCATTTAGAAGACACACATATATTAGGACAAGAGACAAAAGCAAGGAATTTAATAAGATTCATTATAGTAGAAAAAACAGAGTGACATTTGACTAAATCTGAAAGCCAAGATCAGTTCATGCTGCATAAGATGTAGTTATGGTCAAACCATTCAAAGAAGGAATTCTAATGTACTATACAGGTCAGTAAAAAGCCAACATTTATGGAGCAGTTTCTTTAAAAAAAATCTTTTCAGTATATACAAATAGAAAAGAAAAAAATGTTATACTATCTCAAATAGATTCTATTGCAAGTTTCAGAGATGACACTGAAAATAGTCTTGGGAAGGCTGGTGAGTAGCTTTGCAATACAAAAAGCAAAAATAGTTTCGTATTCAGAACTGATGTGACAGTCTTTTCTCAGTCTATATCAAGCAGGACAATTTTGGTGTTTACTTGATTTTAGAATGGGAAATGCAACTAGGTCACAGAATATAAAATTTCACTTACTCCTGTCTTAACCAAGTAATATGTGTTAGATGGAATTACATCTTCCAGAGAGAAATCCAGTTTTGACCTGAAGACACCAAGATATGAAAACTGTGCTTTTTCCCTGTGATTTATTCTAACAAGCAACTGTTCTGAGTGTTCCTTGAATTTATCTGGGTTTTCTTTTTTCCCTAGTTAATGTTATGTTCTTGTCTATGTATCTTGGTTGGATAAAAAACTCTTGTAGTACATGGTTACTCTTTCTTGTGAAAACGCTTATGCACCTAATTGAGTTACCGTGTCTGGTTGTTTTATTACAGATTTAATAATAAAATTCTCTTTTAATAATGACAATATTTTTCTTTTTAGGAATGGCAACAGCACAGCAGTATACATGATTCCAGTAGTTGTGTCACACATGCTAAATCCAGTCACCTTGCTTTCCTCATTTATCCTTCTGTAAATGGCACTAGCCTTTTCTGCAATACCATTGTGTATGATTAGTCTGTTCTCATGTCTTTTCCTGCTAAATCCTCTCTGGACTCTGGTACATATGTTGCAGTCCTCATTCTGTATGTGTGGCATTCATTCCTGGTCTAGACTTTCCCCCTTTAACCCACATCAAAATGAATTTGTTGGCCAGGATTCAGAATGCTGCTGTGTCTTGACTGTCCTATGTTAAAAATACCTATAATTCTGTGCCCCCTCCGAGCTCTTGCCCACCCCCCAAGACCACTCACAGGGAGAGAGGGTGAAATGTGTAGAGTATGAAACAGAGAAAGCCTTGATGCTGTGCACTGTTCAATAAAAACATTTGTTTGTTATCCACACTGCTTCAGTTACAAAGCACAGAACCATATGAGCTGCTGTGAAGAAAATTGCACCAACCCAAGAAAACCCACTACGACCCCTTTCTCCCAAAGAATCTACAAAATCAGGCCAATAGTGAGGCACTAACTTTGAACTTGGAAATCTCTGGTATGATACACAGTCTGCCAGTAGATTTTGCTCCCTGCATTTTTGCTCAATTATAGGAAAGATGTCCTTCCCACAGCCAACTTACTTTTCAGAACAAATGTGTTTTATAACTACCTTACAAGAAAGAAAAAGCTTGAAAGCTGGAAATCATGGTTCTGTACGATCCACTGTGACATGAAGATTTTATGCATTTTATGTTTATATTACAGCTCAGTGAGACTAAGTGAATGAGATGTGCTACATTTGCAGTGGTTGTCTTTGAGTTCAAAACAGCATTATTGAAAGCCCAGGCAGTGGAACTTCTTCTACCATGGAAATTTTTTTTTCAGCCATATAGGTAACAAAAGCACAGCTGTTGATACTCTGATGGTTTATATATGTGTGTATATATATATGTATGTATATGTATATATCTATATATATAAATTATATATATATATGTTTTGTCTTTTTTTTAAATGCAGGAGATTAAATTGCCTGTATCTGCACCAGTCTCTGCTGCCATAGTGAAAGAACAGTTACTTACAGGCCATAATTATCACAGTTTGTGATATAGATTGAGAGAACAGATGATTTCACTTGTTGAGGATTTAGCAGCTATTAGCATAACAGAGACAACAGTTTCTTACTGCTATGGGAGAAACACAATTTTTTTCAAATGAAGACAAGTGGCAGAGGAATATACATTCATATTTACATGTTTTCTTATTATTTGCATTTTTATTCAATGGGTTCTTAATGATCTGCAGTTAAGAGTCTTTTAGGTCTCTGGTAAAAGCCAGAGATAGGCTTTTAGTGGTGTTTTATTTAAATACAAAAGGTTTCTAATTATATCATTAGGAAGCAGAGGAATCTTTAATCTTAACCCATCCATTTTAGTATGCTGTATATAAGGCACCCTCATAACAGCACCTGAGTAACTGCTTATATTTATTGTAATCATTCTCACAACATTTGAAGGTGGTAGAATTGAGGCAAAAGGAGCTAAAGTCAAAAGACATAAAGAATTATATGTCCTATTCTTAAAGATAGCTTCCTCTTCTCTCTGTAGTAATTAAACCTGCATTTCTTAATTATCAGAAATGTACTTAGATACATATGACTCTCAGTCAATAGTTTATACATGAAGAAGTTGTGGTAGTATGTTTGTTTGTTATGTGGAAGAGTGAAGGCATGTAGATTACCTGAATCTATAGGTAGACATAGGATCTATGGAATTTATCTAGGTTAGGATAATATAAGCTTTTTATCTGTTTTTGGAGGACTGCCCCCATGCTTCATAGTAAAATAGAGATCAATGTGATTTCTTCCTCACTGCTCACTGTCCTAACACTTTTCAGGAACAAAATATTTCAATTTTGAATTAACCGAAAGCATAACAGTACCAGAGATGACACAGCTGAGAGATTTCAAAAGTAATGTGAAAAGAAATACATCTTTTTCAATATGCTTGGGAATTACCTGGTTGCTAGTAGAGGATGCTTTCTGTGTCTTGGAAAAAGTGGATAACTGAAAACCAAGAAGCTTTTAAATATTTGATCTAAGTTATGATGCAAATTTTCTAAAGATAGCAATTAGCATCCTAGTGTATAGATTCAGAAGGTAAATCAAATAATAGTGAACATCATGGAATCATACAATGGTTTGGATGGGAAGGGACAATAAAGATCACCTAGTTCAAACCCCCCCTGTCATGGGCACAACACACCACCACTACACCAGGTTGCTCAGAGCCCCATCCAACCTGGCCATGAGCACTTCCAGGGATGGGGTATCCCTAACTGCTCTGGGCAACTCATGCCAGTGCCACACAACTCTCACAATAAAGAATTTCTTCCTAATATCTAATCTAAACCTCCCCTCTTCCAACTGCTTCTTTCCTATATTTAATTCAATACTCACAGGTGTTTCAAAATCCCTTTGGAAAACTCCACCTTTGTTTATTTCTCATGTATTATTTAGAAGTAATTGCAAGTTTATTGGGAGAGAATTGTCTTAATGAACATTATATACATGATACTAATTAAAAGCAAAATATTTTTCTTACTTTTATATCTGGAAAAGACAGAAATCACTCCTGGAGAAATTTGAGCTCAACCATTTCCATGCTTTTCATACATTGAAGAATTTTATGGAAAATGGGATCTGAAAGCTCTAATTCCATGAATAGATTTATTAAAATCAGTAATAATTATTAAAAATTGATCAATAAAACACTTAGTATGAATAGCTAACACTGGAAGCACCTACCAGCTTTCTAAGTACAACTCACAAGAATTGGGTTATACCAATTACGTAGGTTATCTGAACCTGAATTTTATGACATGCTGTTCAGATTTATTAAAATTTTATTCTTTTTTCTTTATAGAAAGGAAATATAATTGTCACTCCTTTGCATGCTTTCTTGCAATATCAAGACACAGGAACATAATTTATACCTAGAGCACCAAAAATAGAAGAGATCTATACATTTAACTAGATTATTAACTAGATATTCTGTTTGAATGATCAACTCATGCATTTTGAGTTCATTTCTGTTCCATCTAACAATAACTCCTGCACAAACTTTTCATGGATTAATTACCTTAGACCTACACACCCATTCAGAGCTAACTGGCTGTTTTTGACATCTCCCAGATCCATAAATTCCTGATGCCAGAAATACCAAAGAGCAGACTCAAATCTGAGTCTCATTTAACTTTCCTTCTAAAGTAATATTAAAATTCTGTTTTTGACCAAATATGTTAAAGTACTCTGAACCTTAAAACACCAAGAGCCTTTTCTTTTTTTTTTTTTTTTTAATCAGGAAAGAATTGCTCATTAAAACAGAAGGGAAGCAAACTGGATTAAGAAAAATTAGAAGATGGTACCACTTGTTTAAAGGAATAATTTTAATGTACTGATAGAGAGAACACTACCTATTTTCCCTGCACTGGGGAGACTTCAGAGGATACATAGTAGTTCTGAATTAGTACTAGAAATTAGGATAAAATACATGGATGAGAAACTTACCTTTCTCTCAACACAAGAATTTGTCTTCCGCAATGTCCTGCGATTCATAATGACACTTTAAAACCTTGTTCATTTCCTGTGTCCACAGGTTGTTTTTGTAGCTTGGAATTTGTAAGAGAAATTCACTTCTTTTCAACACAGGTTTTACCCAGTTGGGTGATAATTCCTTTGCCGTTTTTACCTGTTTCTAGACAAATTAGATAATATAGTTTCCAGGAGCAACTTTTCATACTCTTCCGTCCATAGGGAGAACTGAAATGACTTTTGGGAAGAATTATGATCCTTCCATTTTTCTCACAAAGACTTGACATTTAGTAGCTAGGTATTCAAAATACTACTTTCACTGTGAAGAATGTGTAAAAGATTCAAAAGCAGCTGTTTCACATTAAGAACTTCTCAGAATGTCTCTCTGTATCAAGGGACACTCTAACTTGTAAGCTTTGATAAAGAATGACAAGTCTGGGGGAAATGGAATTTACCTTTATAACTCAGGCTTTTCACACTGGAATATTCTCTCTATTCAGACTTGAACTCTGATTTGACTCAGCTTCTGCAGCCTGTGCACAACACTTATCCTTGTCTGCACAGATTAAATGAGTGTTTTACCCACTATGTTCTTCTGCTTCTGCCCCAGATTTCTAGGTCAGTAGAGCTCAAGAAAGAAGCAAACAAATTAAAATGGGGGAGAGGGAGCAGAGGTAACTCTCTAAAGAGAGCTGCTAAAGTTAAGCAAGCAGGATTCTTTTGGTTATTTTCTCCTTCAATAGTGCTTCTTCAGACTCCATATGAAGAATTAATAAAGGAGTTCACCGGAAGAAATGCAATAGATTTGTATTAAGCAAGAAAATCATAGAATCTCAGAAGGGTTTGGGTTGGAAGGGACCATAAAGATCATCTTGTTTCAACCACGGTTCCACTAGATCAGGTCCAACCTTACCTTGAGTTCTAGGTGGTAGTTCAAAAAATTTATCTGATAAAAACAAATGACAATTTCTGGAGATGTATGCTTAATTATGTTTTAGATGTGGAAGAATACACTCTTTCCAAATTGTATTAACTGAAGACTAATACTCATAAATTCAATTTACTTAAAGAGTAGTTCAGAGGAAATAATTCTAAAACTTGCAGTATAACATGGTGAATTTGGACCCCAAGAAGATGCATGGAGATCAGCTGATCCCAGGAAAAAAATCTGATGGACTGTAGGCCCTGTAGGTAAAATTGGAACAAGGTGAGAAGGGACATTTCAGAGATTATGTGTAGAGCTACGTAGGAAACAATCTGTAATATTAAAACTGAATTTTTTTTCAAACATGCATTAAGAAGTGGTGAATATTACAAAAAAGTAACGCTAATTTAAATAATATACTGTCCTATGAGTAATTTTTATCAGGAAATATTATTCTATTCTAACATATATAATCAACAGACATTTTTCTTTATGTATAACCTACTGCTGTTATTTCTATTAATTTCTTCTTTAATCCTGTTAAAATTTTAAAATTACAAAAATAAATCATCTTCATCCACTGGAGTGGATCTATTTCATTTCTATTCATATTCTATTGCATGGGGGCATCTATTTTCATACAATATTTATAGTTAACAAGAAAAACAATTGAATCTATTAAATGAGTTTAAGATTATACCCTTGAACATCTGTGTAATTCTGAAATTTTATTTAATTTAACTGAAGGCAGATTTCTCTATACGTGTAGATAGCAAAATGCTTGCACTATGATCCTACGTACAGTTTTATGGAGAATTTTGAACTGAATTCATATAGTTTTTTTGGTTCAGATGGAAGGTAAACCAAACAATGATCTCACTACCTAATCCTTTCATGTAACAAATGTAAGAAATTTTGGGTATTTGGGTATTTTGGGTATTTTCTTGGTATATAAGAATACATGTGAGATAATTGGTCATAAAAGAGGTCATATTTGTAAGTTGCTTCTGAGATATGTTTGAAATAGAGCTTTGAACTCATCCTGGAGGCTGATAAGCTGGTTTAGCATAGATTTATTGTTCAGTTTTGTAAGTCACTTCTCCATTTTGACATCTGTTAAATATGTATAACTGTGGTTTCCAGTTTAGCTAATCTGTTCTGGGTCTTAATGTATATATACAGAATGCCTCTACAGTTTTAGATGAGTAATGGGAAAGGATTGCATCCCTCTGTCTGCCTTGAAAATAGAGCTCAATCTTTCTCGATCATAGGCATAAATTATTTCTAGATAAACACATGGGGATTTAACACTATCTATAAACTAAGTTTAACCTCTTTGGATCACGATTATCAATGTATTAAAAATATATTGTGCTTTTCAGATGGTGTATAATGAAATGTTACTTCAAATATGCAAATCATTTCTCTCAAATGATTCACTTATCTTTTAGGAAATACAATCATATGAAACCTGCATGTTTAGGAATGACACTTGTAACTTTCAAAACTTACTGTATAAGTCACAACTTCCTTGGGCATCTTATTCCAGGGTTTGATTCACTCTAAAAGAGTGGATTTTTTAAAATTTCATTTTGTGTATAATACTTGGTTTTTTTTTCACTGAGTACTACTGAGAGGACTCTGGCTCTTTAACTTTTAGTCCCCCATGAAGCTTTTATATACATGGATAAAACTGCCCAGAGCCTTATCTCCTTCAGCTCTCTCAGGCACTCCCTATATGACAGATGTTCCATGGAGAGACCTTCATGGCCTTTCACTGGACATGCTTCAGTGCATCCAGGTCTCTCTTGTACTCAGGGCCCAAACTGCTTGTACCACCCCAGATGTTTCTCACCAGGACTGAGGGGAAGGATCATCTTCTTCAATCTGCTGGCAACCTATTGTAGCATAACAGGCAGCAGCTAATCTTTGCCACAGGAGCATATTGGTGACTTGTGGTCAACTTGTTTTCCACATAAATCCCTGGTCCTTTCTGACAGAGCTACTTTCCAGCCAGGCTTTCTCAGCCTGCAGCTGTTACCAGATGCATTATCAGGTGCATCAGGATCATTACTCTTAGATCAATCTTGAGATGCAGGACTTCACAATTCCTTTTGCTGAACTCCATGATTTTCCTACCAGTCCATTTCTTTAAGTTATTGGGGTCTTGAATTGTAGGACTGGACTATCAGCCACTTCTAAAGAAGCACTTCAGTTTGCTGAGTTTGTCTTATATTTTCTTAGGGTATATGAAGGATAAGAAAGCAAATGTTAAGCCAATGAAAACTTCTCTGATTTGGAATCATTGTCCATTTCCTTTGAGCATTTTCCAATACATAGCTAGCTAGCTAATTAGATAGATAGATTAGATATTTAGATTGGTAGATATTATTACTGGATCTCACAGATGTTTAAGGTCCCTGTCAAAAATGCATGCATAATTTGATGTTTCACATTCACGTGATTGTGCCACACTGTTAAATCTGTAAGTAGCATTGATGTTAGCACTTTGCCTTCTGCAAGCCTGTCTCAATATGAATATGATCCGGTATGAGTGTGGAATTCAATATGTTTTAGAAGAAGGTAGACTTTACATCATCTGACTAACTCAGGTAACTGGATATTTTAGATGGTCACATGAAAGTGTTATACTTTCTGGAACATTTTAGTTTTACTTCAGAATTGCTTATTTGCATGAGTTGTTGCTAGCTTTCTGAAATAAAGTCTCAGCTAAAATAGTGGGAACATATGCTAGGATAGCAGGGACCACTTTCAATCTCCCATGTCTGCCTGCATATCATGGCTAACACTCAGATTATGTTTTCCCATGAGTGTTCTGGTTTCCATGAGAATTAAATCTGTACATGGAGCAATAGAAATTTCTAAAGATCGCTCCTCCAAATATAAAAGTAATGGTGAATACAAAGAGTGTTCATAACTTCCCTCACAGATTCAGATCTTTGTTTTCTTTCCGGCTGCTAGCATTTATTACTTTATTTTTTGTTATTATAAGAACTCAGTTATGAGGGCTCAGTAAATTTAATTGTAAACCCTGGCTCACATTTCTCATTATCTTACACTTGAGGATATAGTCTAGTACAAGATAAGAAATAGCATATCTAGAAATCTTTCAGATAAAGACTGACATCCACATTTTAGGCATCAGATAGTGGATGTTTCTAACTTATGCTTGTAAACAGTCCTTGAGGCTGTTCTGTAATTACTGAGGACCTCTGCTACTCTCTCTCTCTAAATCTTAATCTAAATTTACTGTCTGTATTCACAGTGACACTAATGCATAATTACCAAATGCTTTGTTTCTATATATGTGACCAATATTGCCAGGGATCACCATAAAAGGATAACCTCAGGTAAAAGTGACAGTTATAGAAAAGAAGTTAGGAAAGAGACTGAGGAGACTGCTCTAGATATATGATTTAAAAACTTGAATATAATTCTGAAAAATTCATGTGGTACCAGATAACCTGCCTGGAGTCTTCCATGCTGGGAAGTAAAAGTACTGAAATCCAATTCTGGGCATGCAAAAATTATTCAAAAGCATGTTCAGCCTCTGACAAGAGGTGTTCTGTTAATATGGAAAGCATAAGATCGATTTGCAAAAGCAACAAGGGCCTGTTTGTTAGTTTGCACACTACAGATTTAGTCTTCATAATAGGTGAACTTCTCATTGCAGATGCCATCTGTCTCTAATGCATTACATTGGAAAACAAGCCATTTGTGTATGACAAATACTAGGACTAAAACTAAAAAACTTAAGCCAGTACTGCAACCTTTTTTTCCCCAACTGAATGTAGAAGAAGGAGGAAAAGAATGAAACCTGTTGAAATGAAGAACTGCTCTAGCAAATGATCTTGGAACAATGCATGCAGGTATTGTAAGCCTATATGCAATAATTGGTATGAAATATTTTTATGAAATACAACTTTCAGGAAGCAACTACATACTTCAGTTTTATTCTCATCATTTCTAAATTCAGGTAATAAAAAACATAAATTTGAAATATGGAATTGTAAGCAAAGAAACAATATTTAGCAGATATGACACTGACTTCAGTTTTAACAGATTGTCGACATTTTACTGGTAGGAAATTAAAAATACATCAAAATGCTATGACTTTAAACATATTAAATCCAGCATATTTGTGATGTAATATTTTTAAAAACCTGTAATGATATAATGAGACTGATATTTGAAGGGTTGAAAAGTCAAATACAAGTTCCTCTTTGACTCTGGGAAGTTATGGTGTATCATATTTGTTAACTCTTTTCTAAGTAGAACTCCTGTCAGAGTCTTATAATTAGATTATCTAAATAAAGAGCTTCAGTAAAAAAAAGAGTAAAAGGTCTTATAACAATGTATTTACAACCACAAAATAAGCAAATTGTATTTAAAACCATAAGGCAGCAATATTTGATAGACAGGATGTCATGGTTTAACCCCAGCTAGTGACTAAGGACCTCTCAGAAAACTGTTGTTTGTTTGCTAGCTCATCAGCAAAAGCATCTGACTTTTGCTTTAGTATCTTCCATTCAAGTATCATGGCTACACTGCAGACAAGCAGCAGTCAGAGAAGTCAGGGCAGTGCCTGACTGCAAGACAAAGGAACGTTTAAGCCTTGATGAGTAAAAGCTACGCCAGGGCAACTTTGTCAGTATCTGTCTTTTGATGTGCTCATGCAGAGTTACCACTGAGGTATTTCTCAAGCATAGAATTCTGGTTCCAATGAACTGGAAATAGGTTCATGTACACTGTGGACAGCTATTGATCTGCTGAGGCTTGACAAAAAATATACAGTACCAAGGGGTAGTTTACATTCCACTGGTACATATTCCTAGTCTATGTTTTTGTCACCCAAAAGACCTGTGATAAACAATATTTCTTGTACGATGGAACTGGCATGGGAATGCATTAATTTTTCCTTTTCTTGATTGCATTCTAACAAGTCCAATAAAACTTCAAGAGGTCAGGGATAGGTTTTATAAAAATTAAGGGTCTGCATTTTTGTGATGCCTAAACAGCATGTGAAAGGAAGCTATTCCCTCTGAAACCATATGACTATAAAAATATCTTACAACATAATATTCAGGAAAAGGCATTTCTGTACTGGCTTCTCCTTATATTCTCTTTTACAAATTCATCCTCTTTTTTTTCCTTTCTACTGCGAATCTAGACATCTGGAACTTTAAAACCAATTTACTTATGTAAACAAAACATTGAAGTACCTCTCTTTCCAGGGCTTGGGCAATTATTTATCTGTACCCAGCCAGTACTGTCACAAGACTCTTCTTTGCAGATTATATTATTCTGCATAGTACCCTTAATATGTTTTGTATGGTAAAGATGATGTTAATGAATAGACTAAGAGGAGTCATAGTTCTTTAGCTTAATGTTAAAATTTATTTTTTCTCCTTTCCCCCACAAGTTAAAACCAATTCAAGTCTTCTGTTTCAGAAGACTTGCTATCAGCGATCTACTTCATAGGTGCCAGGAGTGGCACATAGGTACAATATGAACAGCAAATAGGGTAGTGGAAGTTAAAACTTTCAAGTAAGCAAAATAATGGACACAAAATTAGAGTGACAAAACCAGAGTGAATAATAATCTTGCTTTTCAGAGCTATATTACAGCCCACAAACAAAGTAACAAATCTGTTTTGTCATTATGTAACATATATATTTTTGCTTAAATATTAACTTAAATATAATATTATATACACAATAATAGTGAATATAAAAATATAAATATCTATATAAATATCATAATATAATATTAAGTTATAATTAAAATATAATTAATATAATTCATTAATTCCTCACATAAATCAGTTACAGAAGAAAACCATTGGCTTCACAAATGGAAAATAAGGTAAGAAAAATATATTCTCTACTTCCAGTTCTTCACAGTGAATTTATTTTTTCTTTCAGTTTAGGATTGTCTCAAAAGAAGCCTATGCTATTAATTCAGGTTGGGATTTTACAGAGTCCGTGTTGGCTTATCTGTGCTTTCATTAGGAGTAGTGAAAAGTTTACTCTTCAACTCAATCAGCCTTAAAAAATTCTTAACTGCTCTTGAAAGTCTCCTGGTAGGTTACCTTAAGGATTGTCTATAATTGAAACCAAATCTGAAGGTTTTAGAGAAGAATGCTTCTTGTAATAGCCCCCCACTAAGTCTACTTGTTAATATGCTAGTAGTATCACCTCAGGACATAACAATACTGGAGAAAAGAAATACATTATGCACCAATACTGTGCTTTTATGAGATGTAATCTACATATTAAAAGAGTCACACATGGCTTTGTGGTGGTGACATGGTTGTTTAAAGGGCGGGTTTGGGTTTTTTATTATTTTGGTTTGGAGTTTTCATGTTTTGGGGATTTGTTTTTGGTTTTTTTTTTGCCTGAGTTAGTTTCTGTTCTATGTTATTTTTTCAAAGAAAACAAAGTCAGATTCATTCAGGTATTTGTTTATAACAACTTGGGATTCTATTTGTGCTTTTCACCATATAAATTTCACTGTATATATATATATATATATATAAAGTTGGTCATGTGATACAATGTGCAATCATCTTTCGAGTGAAAGATGAGTCTCTATAATTCTTTCATTTTGGGTTACAAAGTGGCTTTCAGTGAAGATATCTCATGTCCTTCTGGCTACACTACCCTTGGATAATTTCACTCTATACCTAGAGAGCAGAAGGCAGGCAACATCCCTGAAACAGCAGTACTTCCCTTTATAAGATTGTTCCTTGAAATATAGGCAGACTAAACTCCAAGAGAATGGAGACATTCATATTTCATCTTGTTTCCTGTACTCATAAACATATGGAATTTTTGTCTTGAAAAGTACTTAACCTGTTAGGTTAACAACCTAATAACCTAGGCTGTTAACCAAGTCCTAAGCAGTTGAAATTTTGGTGAAAGGCATCTAAGCCAGACAGATGCCTTTCTAATCAAAGAGCTCACCACATTAATTTTCCAAACACAATTCCTCTGCGAACTTTGAAAGAGATGGCACAACTGGAGAAAGCATCTTCATGGATTTAAATAACTGTTGTCGAGATGAGAAACGAGGGATGGGACCACCTTGCTTGGAGATGATTTATTGCTCAAGTAAGCCAGATCAGATCAGTCTGAAGGCGTGAGATTTAGAGAGGAGCAACAAGTCAGCCACAGCTCAAGGTAGTCACAGGTTTTTTCTTCACACAGCAATATATAACATTTTGGTCCAATAGACAGTTGACACAAAACTTATTTCTATTTATTAACCTATCACCTCTGCTTAATTTTGCTACGCTGCGTCTGTCACTTAGCCAATAAACTGACAGGTCACGTACACATACACACACCTCTATTATAGTTTCTAGATCCCTAGCTTACTCTATAAATCATATTATTACAGCTCAAACCTCAAACTATTTTACCTTATATAAATTTCTTACTTACTCAAGACTATAGGGACCTAAGTTTATTATTTTTCTACTCAATGTTTGTGTACCTTTATCATTACGTTAACCCAAGCTCTTCCTAAGGCTGCAGATTGAACCCTTCAGCACCTGTGCAAGTTTCTATTTTTCCATTTCCTGCACCTTAACAGCTACCTTTGATTTATTATACAGTCCATTTCTAAAATAATTATACTATCTATTTTTCCATTAACAAGGAAGGTGTAATAAAAGTGATCCTAGCAATTAACAGTTTAAGTATATTTAAATCCAAAGCAACTGTTTCAGAACAAAGAAATAATTGCCAACTAGGTGCTTGCTTAAGAGTTGTGTTAAATACCATGTAGACAAGACTACAGAAAATGTTTCATGCAAGAACTAAAGTTGAAGAATTAACCCTCCTGAAACTTTTTTTTATAGGATAGAAAACTTACATAAGCTATGTGATTCTATGTACAAATTTTATCCTGTGTATTCTTTCCCCAGGCTGCACAACTACATGAAATTTTAGTAATGAATGTAGTGTTTATAAGTTGTGTTGATCTGATGCAACTTGAGGCTAAACCCAGCATTTATTCACAAAGAGGACTGTACCAATGCTCAAAAATTCACACCAGCCTGTACAGCTCATTACTCTCATTAATTTCTGTTCTGAAAATAATTAATGTTCTCTCACTTCTAATTTCTGTTCAAAAACTTCTGTCTCACTAAAACATCTTTGAGCGAGGAGGTATCCTGTCTCAATAACATGAACTCTTGGAGAATCCTTTTCTCATATAATAGGTACACAGGAAAATATCCCAGTGAGAGATGTCTTTAGGCCAGTGTGCTTCTAAATCTGTATGTTTTCTGAGAAGAATAAAACCTAATCTTTATTATAGGTCATATGTTTCAAATCAACTAAAAACATTATCAGAAAAATCTTATTTGGACATTTTAATCCAAGGAGACAAGCCCAATATACCAACTGAGAAAATGTCTGCAACCCTGAGTCCTGTAATTTTGTATGCAGTAATGCCTTCTTCTTGTGCAGTTCTAGAGAATAAATTAATTTGATTAGTCCTTTTGTAATTTCTTTCCTTGCAGCACTTAAACCATGAGAGAAAAAATTTACCTCGCAGGCTAGTACCTAGGAATATAACAATAGCCATTTATGTATTTGGAGCATCACAAAAGAACACTGAACAAGTTTATTGTCATGTTTCAGTTGAGTCTGACATATTTAGTTCCAAAGTGTTTGAAACTAATAATACTATTCAGTTAATAAGCATATGATTTTGTTAATTCTTGGGATAGGTACAAATTGTATGCCTCTGCACCAATGTATTCGCTCCAGTTCCACTAACAATGCATGGTGAGTTTTCTTGACTAGCATGCATGGCTCTGTCAATGCTCTTATGCCCTAAAATGTAGATGATAGTAGAGAAAAGCAATGCACTTGAATAAAATGTCAATAGTCACTGGAGAGAAGAAGATGCCTTTGAAAATCTAAGGCATTAAAAGGTTCAAAAAAAGGTTGTGCTTGCGTATGATTGAACACTTAGACAGGAAGACTGTCCCTGTAAAGGTCCTCAAAGGCATCTGTCTCTTCTTGTTATTCAGGGAATTAAAGATGATATTTTCAATTATATCCTAAAATCTATCCATAAGTTACATGCCTAAATTAAAGCTCCTGAAGTTTAAAATCTGGACATCAATAGGGTGTTCTCAATTAACCTCTTTACTAGAAACTTAATTCATTAGATGAGAAACAGGAATATATTTTCTTCTTTCTACTATTATTTTTGCAATAGCAAGCCTCCTCCTGCTTGCTTTGCATCTTATTTTGGTACTAAGGATATGTTTTATCAGTATTCAGCATGGCTCTTCAAGTTATTTTACTTTTGGCATATAGTACAGAGCTTGTACCTGCTATTCCCATTTGTGTTATAGTTGAAGTAGAAGCACACTTCATCTTAGCTCCAACTGTCACATATAAACCACTGTTCATTCCTTCAGCTACAGGGTAAGGATATTTTTGTAAGTAGCCCTCAGTTTGATACAGCTACTGGGACTTAAAATGACTTCTTCCAATTATCTCCTATAAAGAATATTTGACTGGAGACAATTTGTCAAGTGCAATTCAGGCTCTTGTGGTGGTAAAAAGTCCTTTCTTCTTATTTGTAAAGTATTAGATGACAGAAAGTAATACATCCGCTTCCAAAAAATAAACAGCATTTCCAAGCTGTTTATTTTTCAGCAACAATACTCTAAATAATTATGTTAATTGATTTCTCTGTTTTTTATACATGCACATCTCAAAAATTTTAAAATAATTTCATACAGCTGTAAACTTCCAACTAAATTTCATACTGCTATGCCTTTCACAGAGCAGTGTAAAACAGATTTCTGATTTTACTTTTGTTTGGAAAATAAGTAGGAATAAACAACCTTAAAGCAAGACTTTTTTGTATCCTCTAACACATGCCTTCAAGAACTCAATTTTTTTAAGCTTTTCTCTTTCACAGAGACAGATAAAGCTCCAGAGGACAAACATGTAACCTGGAATTGAGTAAAAAGTTATTCAATAGTCTGAAAAAACCCACAAACTGAAAAAACCCACAAAATTATGGCTTAAAGACAAATCTAACTCTTCTCATTTAATTTTAGAGCCCTGAAGTTTTAGAGCAAAACAAAGTAAGCAGGCTTAGAGGCATGTAATTAACAGCTCCTCACCAGTGTCAGGTGTAGAGGGTCATTGTTCAACTATTGTGGCTGTAGACAAGAGCAATTATCTTGTCAGCTCACTCTCCTGCCACTGATCCAATGGCTAGTAGCAGATGCTAAAGATTCAGGCACAAGAAGTGATTAAAACCAGCCTGATTATAGTAGTACATTTTCCCAGTTCAGCTGGTGGTACATTTACTCCCTGATATATAATTTGCCATATAATTTTATAGTAGAAGATTTAAAGGAATTTCTTATATACTTTTTATATACAGTCTGCTATTTTCTCCATATTGACTGTTTCTCCTTTTATTTGCTAGAGCTTTGAAATAAGCACTTCTTGTTCTTAGCTTCCTTTTTGTCTGGGGACCTGGCTCTTATCTCCAGTCACACTGTCACCAGTTATCTCTGAATCCCTTCTGTAGTGAAGGAGCTTCTATATTTTGGACCAAGTTTAGTTTCCAAACAGGCTGCAAATATAGTCCATGTAATGTACACTGCAACAATCTGAGATTACAAAAGCATGGATCCCAGTTTGTGATCACAGCCAGAAGAAATCTCCATTTTTCAAAGAGAAGACTGAGTCCTTCTCATTGACCTCTCCCTGGTGCTCTGAGTTTCCCACTCCTATGTCTGCACTTTCTTCTTGAGAAGAAACAGGAGGAAAAAGCAGTTGTAGAGATTAATGATGGGATAAGTCTTACCCACAGATAAAACAGCTGTGGCCAGGAGACTTTTTCATCATTATACCCCACTCTGATCAAGTAAGTGACTCCTAAGAGCAAACTCCTGGGGGGAAAAAAGAAAGAACCCAGATCAGACTTCCCTTTGTGATGTAAATGGCAAGATTAATATCAGAAATCGATTTCTAAATAAATTCTGGCAAAATGATTGTTTGAAATACAGCATAACCTTTCTCATTCCAGCAATTACATATTCTGTAATTCACACTAAAATTTGGCAATTACTTGAATGTCTCAACAAAGTTTAAATATGACAATCTTTTAATGAGAGCTCAAATTATTATCATTTGAAAAAAAAAGAAAAAACATTACAGTCTGTTTCATGTTAAGAAATATAAAAAATTGTAGAAATCTAATTGTCAAAACAGAAAAGTACTTATGCTTTCATGAGTTATCTTTGGTATTTCAGATGTTTTTGTTTGTTTGCCAATTAAACAAACTTCAATATTTTACAGTCTTCTAAACACTGATTATCATGACTTGAAAAAGGATATAATAATTGCTAAAATCAGTGTATTATTTATTAGACTACAAAATCTAGCATATGTTACTGTTTATGGTGTCATTTGAGTAAGATTCTAGGTATATAACAAAATAAGACAGAATTTGATGTAGAAATCTGTATTCTCTCAAGTAGTTATTACTGAGGTGGCCCCTTTTTTGGATGCTACCTACAGTTCTCAAATTTGTTAAGTCCTTAAAGGCCACCTAAGGAAACAACAAGGCACATGACAGAAGGAAACCATTTTTAAAGTAGTTTTTAATATCACATATGAAGAGTGCACAGCAATTTTGTCATTTGGCACTGATAATACATTTTTAATTAGCAACCTGCACAGTAAATCATTCTTTTTTCACAACCTTGCAGTGATCTGACTTCTCCCAGACCACTCATTTAAAACAAGAGAATACTTCATAGAATCACAGAATGATTTGGGTTGGAAAGGACCTCAAAGATCATCCAGTTTCAACCCCTCTGCCATGGGTATGGGCTCTTCTCACTAGAACAGGTTGCTCAGAGCTCCATCCAACTTGGCCTTGAGCACTGCCAGGAATGAGGCATCCACAGCTTTTCTGGGTAACCTGTTCCAATGCCACATCACCCTCACAGTAAATATTTTTTTTCTAATATCTAATCTAAACCTGCCCTCTTTCCATTTGAAGTCATTCCCTCTTGTCCTGTCATTAGATGCTGTCTTAGATACTTTCACCCTTGGATACAGATAAGCATTTGTCTTGAAAAAGAAGGCACTGGCTTTCAGAACAGTTAAAATACTGAGTTTTCTCTTTCAATTCAGAAGGACAAACCAACATCAAGTCAGGCTAAATTTTCTATGGCAATTTATCATATTTAAAACTGATACAATGGAAAGAGTATAGAATAGTTAAAACACAAGGCACTGGTATTTCCTTATTACTTCCACAGATATTTTCCTTAAGGATTTCTTAAAAGAGATTTCAAATTCTTGTTGAATATAGTTTGATGGATTTTATTTTCTTGTGGTTTTCTCTTGTATTTTTTTTGACTGTTTTACACAGGAAACTTTTCATTATTTCATTTTGCCACTGATGTTAGTTTTATTCATTTCCTGGTACCCTTGTTTCTTAGGAAACAGTTCCATCAGCTTAAGATTCTTTCTTCTGCATCATCTTTGAAATATATGAAGGAAATTTGTAGTTTAAAATACTTGTATATGTAATTGAAAGCACTATGGCTGGTCCTTTAATGGAATATCTATTATTTAGCTGAAATACAATATTGGAATGATATAGTTCCCAGTTTTGGCCCCTAGTAGTGGAATGTTTTTAATAGAGTTGAGTACATTCAGCACAAAGTAACCATGATGGTCAGGGCCTGGAGTACTTCCCCTGGAAAGAGAGTGCAGGAGAACTAGTCTTTATCAGTCAGGAGATGTTGTTCAGATGTTTACAGCAGCCCTGGTAATTCTGAAGACATAAAGTAGATGGAACCAGGCTCTTTACAATCGTGCACTGTGAGAAGAGAAAATTATATAGGCTGAAACAAGAGCACCCACACAGATACAGGAGAAACCTTTTCATCATGACAGCAAATCATTGGAGGAGGTGTTCCAGGAAGACTCTGCAATCTCTGTCCTTGGGGGTTGTCAAAATTTGACTGGATACAAATCTGAGAAACTGTGTCTGACCCTGCTTTGGACTGGAGCTTGGACTAGAGACCTGCATTGCAACTTTTATTTTTCCCTCAATGACAAAAGATACAAAACATGAAGCCTCCCCTAATTTGAATTTGTCTTGATTAAATATGGGGAGTTTTGTACTGTGATGATTTCACATGGGGAAGTTTAAACCATATTTGTATTAAGCACTGCCAGGCCAGGAGGAAAAAAATAACAACATTTAGACATATTTAGCAATAATTTAGCAATAATAATTGAAACCCGGATGGCTAAGACTTGCCAACATTTTGAGGAGAGAGAAACTGGTAGTTAATATTCCAAGCCAAATAAACCTAGAAAGAACTCTCTATACATGACTGTAATGTAACCTCAGGATCTTCTCTTACATCTATTAAAATATGTTCTACTGGAAAGACTAAAAATTGCTAATGGCTGACTCAATTTAGGTCAACAGAGACCTTTAGCTTCGTTTGTTTTGTATCCTCATCTGATATTTACTTCTTATCTACTACTCTGATAAGGCTAAGATCTCAGTAATGATTAGGAAAAGATCAGGAATAAGTTGAATGTTCTCTAGGATACAATAATTATGTCATTTATGGCCACTATTACTGTTTGCATAGGCCATGTGTTTAAGAACAGCAGTGCCAAGAGACTGGTCAGTCTGGTCAGGAAGCCTTTAACACAAGGTGAAGGGAGCTGAGAACTCATAAACAAGTGAAGAAATAGTGAACTAGGTTTTCAAGCAAAGGAAGAAGGATGATGTGAGATGCCTTATAGCCAACAAAACAGGGAAGGAGTCCCACTCCAAGCCCTATTCACACAAATGAAGAGATGCTTAGAGAACAGCGTAAGGGGAAGCTGTTAGTATTTTCCTGGAAAACCAGCATCACTCAGTGCTTCTCTGCCATGCCTGTACACTAATACAGAGAGAATGGGATACACAGAACTAGAAGTCCACATAACAGTTCAGGGCAGATACAGTTAGGATTACAGAGATTTTTTGGGATACTCACACACCTGGAGTACTGCAGTGAAGGGTTACAGGTGTGGGTTTGGATATGGATATAGGAGAAGTGCTCGGTTGGATGCATTTACACACAAAAAAGATCTTTTGAGGAATGTAAAAGTTTGAAGGCAGATTTGGCTGCTGTGATTGTGAGATGGTGAAATCCAGGATACTGAGAGAAAGGAACAAGGCAAATGAAGGAACAAAGCAAATGGTAGAATCACTGTTCTGGACAACAGGACAGCAGACTTTGATCTGGTCAAGGTTCCTCTTGCAGAAAACGATGGAAGATCATCCTGGAGAGAGGAGGGATCACCTCATCTTTCCCAATATCACATTCTTCAAGCTCAAGAATGTTCCATCCCTATGAGCAGAAAATAAAGCCAAGGAGACAGGAGGCATGCAGATGAACAAGGATGTCATGACAAAACTCAAGTTTGAGAAGGACAAGAAAGTGACTGGAAGTTGAGCAACAGCATAGACTTTCTGAAAGCAAAATACTGCCTTACCAAGCTGATAGTCTTTTATAATGAAATGACTGACTTGGTGGATAAGGAGATATTTATCTTGACTTTATCAAGGCTTTCATCACTGTCTACTCTCATATCCCTGTTGATAAACTGATGAAATACAGGCTGGACAAGTGGACAGTGAGGCAAATTGAAAACTGGCTGCAGTGCTGGGCTTAAATGGCTGTAGTTAGTAGCATGAACTTCATCTGGAAACCAGTCACCATTAGTGTACCCTAGGGCCAAGTCAGTACAGAAATTAATGCCTCATCAATAATCAGGATAAAGGGACAGTTTACACTCTCAGGAGCTTTGCAAACAAAATGGAAGGAGGGGCAGATAGACTAGATGGATGTGCCATCCAGAGGAGTCTCAACAGGTTGGAGAAATGGAAAAACAGGAACCTCATAAAGCTCAAGAAAAGTGGAATTTTGAGTTCTTAAAGGTAGCTTCCTTTTCTCTCTGTAGAAATTAAGTTGCATTTCTTAATTCTCAAAAATGTACTTGAATTAACAGCCTATAGGTTATACATTAAAAAGCTGCAGAAGTATGTTTCTTACATGGAAAAGACACATGGATCTCCTGTACCTGGGAGGAATAACCCCATGCACCAATTCACATTTGGATTTCCAGAAGCTAGAAAGCAGCTCTGTGGAGAGAGCCTAGAAGTCCTGGTGGACAGCAAGATGGCCACGAGCCAGCAGTGCACCCTTGTGGCAAAGAAGGCTATCAGAAATCACTGGCTGGAGTGAAAACAATTAACAATGTTAGTTACAAACAATACATCTAAAACTTCTAACTAGCTATTAAAGATCTATGTTAAAAATATTAAACAGAGTAATTTCATAATGATCTCTAAGGCATATCCATTTCATGGAGCCGTTTAAAGATAACATCAAATAGCAAAAGTTTTAATAAAATTGAAAAAATCTTCTGAACACAGTGTCTTTTTGTAAAACCCAATATATGCAAAAACCAATAATACTTCAAGAAGAAAAAGACTATAAGTATCTAACAGATAATCTAATCTTCATTTTTAAATTCTGCTAAATTAATATTTTCTAAAATTTGTTACCACAGTGACATTATAATCTTTGTCAATTATTTACCTAATCTGTTGTATGCATGCACTTGCCACCTTTTCTCTAGAATTATCATCAGCTAAAAATTCTTCCTATTGTCTAGGGACAGTCTGCTAATTCCCATAGCAATCTTTTGTGAGTCAGTGCACTCTTCTGTGTTATTTTCATATACCAATCCTGTTGTCCTTGCTGGAAAGCTGCTCTGTTTTTCATGTGAGAGGATGGAAGGCCTTAAAATATTGGAAATTTCTAATTATTAATAGGTGGATTCTACACGTTCATGTATTGCACTACAAACCAAACCCTATTAATATTTTTCTGGGGGTCTTTTGTGTATGAGAGAATAAGATATAAAGTAGACTCTTATGATGCCATTGAATGAATTTGCCCATAATTCTATAAATTAAAAGGGATGTACTAATGCATGCATGTCATAACTTTTTAATATTTCTAATAGATCAGGAAAAATACCTTCACTATCCCTATGATGATGTTTTGTGAAAGATATAACGTGGAATTTAGGAAATGTACTTGAAAAGACAAGAAATAGAGACTGGGAGAAAACACAAAGAGAAAGCAAATACGTTATTCAAATGTTTAGATTTAAAATCCAAATTTAATGTTCAAAGAAGGGCAAGTGCAGCCAGAGACGGGCAAAGAAGCTCATGAAGGATCTGGAGAACAGACTTGTGAAGAGAAGCTGAGGGAGCTGGGGGTGTTTAGTCTGGACAAAAGGAAGCTCAAGGGTGACCATGTTGCTCTCTACAACTGCCTGAAAGAAGGTTGTTATGAGTTGGTTAGCTCTTCCAAATAAGAGATGACAGGACAAGAGGAGATGGCCTTAGGTTGAACCAAGAGAGATTTAAATTGATTATTAGGAAAGAATTTCTTCATTATAAAGGTTGTCAAACACTGAAACAGGCTGCCCACGTGATTGATTCACCATCCATGGAGATATTTAAAAGATGTGTAGATGTGGCACTGGACATGGTTTAGTGCTGAACTAGGCAGAACTGGGTTAATGGATGAACTCAAAAGTTTCTTCCAACCTAAATGATTCCATGGTTCTCAAATTTATATTAAATATTAAGAATATATAGTCATTGATGTATCATGTACTTTTCAGTGTTGCATTCCATTCTTGGTACCCAAAGATCCAGTAGCTCCTCTTAATGTAAATATAAGAAACACTAAGGCAATTCTGGCAATTCAAAGAGTTTACTCCAAACGTTGTACTGCAGTTTAAGAATTGGGAAAAATTGATCCTTTTTTTTTAAGTTTTCTTATTCAAGCTCTGATTTCAGATCAGAGACTGAGTTACCTATTAGACTGAAGACTAAGCATTTTGCTTCTTATCGGTCTTTCACTATATTGTGTTCTTGGTGCAATAGAAAGTACTTAATTTCCACGACTATTCAATCGTCATGTTCTCCTGAAGAAATGAGCAAAGTTTCAGCTCTTGTCATGTTACACTTGATCTAAATGTTCAATTATGCAGCTTTTAACTGATAATATTGCATAAAATTGTTTTAACCAGTCTGAAGTGTTCAAAGCACTGAAGCCTTTTTTAAGTTGTGGTATTTGTTTCCAAAAGTATTTTACAAAAAAGGAAGGAGGTCAAATAATTGTCTCTAGGCCATTTTTGCCAAACCTAAAAATTGTATTAGTGACATTTTAAACAAACAAACATTAATGATTATTATATAAAGTTTGATAAACAATGAATCTCCTAAGTATGTTACTGTTATGAGCAATGTATTCTAATATAAGAACAGAGAAATTCCACCTATTTAACTGCTTAGTTGCATATTAAGTAACATATTCAGTATTTGTCAGTGGTTTATTATTATTCATATATAAATATTTGTTTATTTAAGTTGAAGAAGGAGCACAGACCACAATTCTGCATGCATAATGCTATTCAATTCTTAGTTTTCCTTTTAGAAATGCATCTTTCTGAACTTGCTTTCTATGAAAAACAGAAACACCCTCTACTCTTCACCAGAACCTTTCCATTTAGTTCTTTCACTGCTCAGAACTACTTGGAACGTTTAAAATTTTAACAGACATATTTATTGAAAGATTAATAATTTTCACATTCTATCTATTGAATTCTAGCTGCATTAGGACTCCTAAGAGTCCCATCAGTGTTGCTTTTGAATCCATTGTTTTTCCTATAGCTGTAACAAGTTTGATGCAAATCTTGTTCTTTAGTGAAGATTTTTGCAGGGTTATGTCATGAGCAACACAAATTAAATACCTTTAAATGCATTTTAATTTTTAAGTTAACATTTTGGGGTAGTTGAAAAGTCTTTTCCTTATAAAAAGTCAATCATATATGCAATGAAGATAGAAAAAGAAATTAAATTAAATCATTGGAATTTATGATTTTTCAAAGGTGACAATGAAAAACATCTTTGATATAACTGACACTAGCTTTAGTTTGGGTACCCAGGAAAGGAAATAAGAGATAATAACTTCAGCATCTATATACAAACTAAATATTTTAATTCCTCACAGAAACTTTTATTAAAATCTAAATCATTATCATAATCTTCCTAATTATGAACTTTGTAGAGACTGAAAAAAGATAATGACAGAATCTGTCAGGTCCAGACTAGTTACCCCTAACTGCTTTCACTGCAGTTGGAGAAAATAATGGTAGGACTGCCTAATTGATTGACTAAATTTGCCTGTGTTTGAGGGCCTATATTTATTATTCTGAATCAGATCTGACTTCCTTTGCTGTTTCTTCATTATTACAAGGATGAAAAAGCAAAATAAGTTTCTTAAATCATACATTTCAATTTTTTTAAGGAAAAGTGCATTAAAAGCTAATTGAAATAATAAATAAGCATTACCAGAAAACAATGATTCTTACACAAAACTTTCAATAAAAATATTATTATTCTGAACTGGACTAATGAAAAAACAGTAGTTTAACAGACTGTGAAGATAATGTTAAAAACCCCAGACAAACATGGAATTCCTACAGCTTTTATCTTCCCTTTGTGCTGAAGGCCAAATGCACAAAGAGTTAAATAATTTTTTGAAAAGATCCATAGACACCGCCTACACTACTGAGTTTCAAGCAGCAGTAACTTGGAAGCTATATATAAAAACAGAAGAAGGTCATTTTAAGGTACAACCCTGTGTTACGTACATTACATTTTCAGAACTGAGAGTTTTAAAATGTCCTCTTTGTTTTCCTGTCTCTACAGAAATGTTTTAGCTTTCCTGGTTGGTACCTCTGCTGCTGCTGGAACACTTATCCATGCACCTCACAGCAGCTGGCAAGCATCTGAGCACAAACACAGCACACGTCACTCAGAGCCCACCTGGTCTGGCAGCTTGTAGATAAGCACTTCTGAATCCTCTGAAAACCTACAGGAAAATGTTGTTTATCTTTTCCATATGAGTAAAGAATACCTAGAAACACTTCTTTTTAGATGTAATATTGCACAAAATTACCAAGCTGTAGTATCAGTTTTGCTGTTTGGCATTTCTTTACCTTGTTCCAATTCTATTTATTTGTTTAAATTAAGAGTTGACTTGTTGTTGAGTTATGGCATAATGTTTTACACTTTGTGAATTTAACAACACTCAGGCTCCACTGTTGTACCTACTCATGCACAAGGTGTGAATTATAGCTTCATTACTCACACTCTGTCATCTCTCATTGTTTAAGCATTATCTTGAGGTCAAACAGAAAGATGAATTTATTTTAAGTTTTGCTCCTGTCAGTTAAAACTCACTTTAAACGTTTCACAGTAATAGCTTGCCATCAAAAAAAATAAATTGTGTAAGAACAAGCAATTTCCAATTTATTTTAGAAGTGGACAACTGTTGGCACAGAAGTCCAAGATCATAGAATCATAGAATAATTTGGGTTGGAAGGGATTTTAACGATGATCTAGTTCCAATCCCCCTGCCATGGGCAGGGACACCTTCCTCTAGATCAAAGACTGCATTCATCCCGACTGGGTGTGGTCCATTCACTGACATTCCAGCTGCCCAGACAGGCTTTTGTCTTTGGTAACCTGCCTGAATAATAACACTAAGAGAATAATATCATCATTCCCTGAGTGAGGGACGATCATGGGCTCTAACTCTCTGTTCTGAAAGAAGCTCAAGTAATTGGAGAAAATATTTGAAAGCCTGTTTGTGATTAGATGTTTCTATATTGGGAAAATATTTAAATTTTTACTGTTTTTGTCCACAGATACTATGTAGAAACTTTTCACACATACTATGTGGTATATTACCATTTTTTTTTTCTTTGCTGCTGTTGTTTTTCAGAACTGCTGCTCTGAATAAGAAAGTTCTATGCTTGTTTTCTACAATCATTGCAATCTATTTGCATTCATAATATATTTTCAAAAACTGATACAACCTCCTTGGCTAGAAGGAAGAAATTATCATCCATTCTGTTGTAACTGCTTTAATACACAACTGAGAAACCTAGAAACTTCACATAGGAAGAAATTTAAATCTTTAAAGTATGATTTTTAAAACTTCATATCAAGACTGGAAGAAGGAATGTTTCCAATTGGGCCAAGGACTTCGTGCCTTCACTCTTAAATTAAACAAAAAAGTTTCTAATCCTTAAGGTAATAAACTATATTAAAATATTGCATAATTTCCTTCATAAATGTATATAAAATAATTTTATATGCCTTGAAAATATTAATAATTTATTTGTTAATGTATATATTTTATTTTGGAATGTTTCCTGACTGTTATGAAACTAGATTATGAAAACATTAGTTTCACTTTAAGTTTGACACTATTTTCTAGGAAGGAGTATTTTTGTTGTTTTTTTTCTGGGATGCACCTGAACTGATATCATCACATGTTTAAGCATTTAGTTCCACTGTGTGGCTAGATGGCTCATCTCAGGTTTGAACACAAATCATGCTCATTGGGTCACTGTAACTTTCTGCTGTTTTTGAGATCCTTGTACAGCCATAATCTTTTTAAAGTCCAGAATCTGTGCTCTACTGCTCTCTTTCTTCCATCCCTCAAGATCCTGATTTCCAGTGTTTTGTGGCTGCTGCTGCCAGGACTGCCACTCTGTCATACCCCAACACATTCTTCCTTTAACAGTAGCACCCAATGGTACAGATGAAGTAATGATGGGACTTCTTGGATATCAGTAACCTCAATTTTACATCATAGGGTTTATGGCCAATGCTTGATCTCCATGTACCTCTTATTTAAACTGTGTTCCATCTTGCCATATCTTTCTTGCTGCAAGGACACTGAAATTGGAGGCAGTATTCCAGCTGAAATTTTGCCTGTGGAATGTGAAGAGGCCAAATTGCTTTATTTTCCTTTGTTTTATCCACTACATATATATATATGTCTATACAAAGATTTCCTTAGGCCATTTCACTACAGTATTGTGCTAAAAGGTCGTGCTGATTAGCTGCAATGACCCCCAAATCCTTCTGTGAATCACTAGTTTCCACGACAAAATGTCATTATTGATTAATAATCATCCTGTATCTTTCCCTGTGGTTAGTTTCACAGTAACTGAAATACCAGAGCTTATGTTTGGCTGAAACTGAAGGTAGAAAGTTGTTTAAGTATCCTAAAACCACCTCAGATTTTATTTGACCTAATTATATAAGTGTCTGATTTACAGTTACCAAGTCACATTTTCAGCTAGTGTAAATCAAGGTGACTTGCTGTTTACCTCAGGTAATGATCTATTCCACACACTGCAGTTGCAGTGTGCCTTAAATGAGGCACAGAGAAGACATCTATATGATATGCATTATTGATTACTTTACACATAATAAAGATTAATTTTATTTTATATTATTTATTTTATATTGCATAAAAAGTGAGCTCACAACCATTTGGAAAATATGAGAAACAAGATGTCCTAATTGTGTAAAAATTAAAATGATTTTTTAAATCAAAACATTTAATACTCTGAGACATGGCATTGGCATAAGGCCATTGTTCCTCTGAGGCATTCCTTCTCTATTTCAGTGAATCTACCTTCTCCTTATTCCTATAAATAAATAAACATCTTTGATAAGATTTTATCTTTACTAGAATTTTCCTGTGAGATTTCCATTCTCAGTCAGAAGGCAGAATAAATGCATTTTCCTCAGTAGGTGGGACACATTCAACAATGTAAAGGTAACCACTTAATGACTGTATGAATACAATAGCCCTTAAAACTAAAAAGAAAATGTACAAAATTATAAAGTTTGAGTTGGAAGGGAATTTAAAGATCATCTAGTTTCAAGGCACCAGTTAGTGACACCTTCCACAGTTTGTTCAAAGCCCCATCCAACCTGGCCTTGCTCACTTCCAGGGACGAGGAATCCATAACTTCTCGGGGTAATCTGTTCCAGCTTTGCCCTCAGAGTAAAGAATTTCTTCCTTATATCTCATCTAAATCTACCCTCTCTCAAATTGAAGTAATTTCCTCTTGTCCTATCACTACAAGTCCTTGTACAAAGTCCCTCTCTGGCTTTCCTGTAGGGCCACTCCAGATACTGGAAGATGCTGTAAAATCTACCCAGAGCCTTCTTCAGGCTGAACAGAACTGACTCTCTCAGCCTGTCTTCATAGGAGAGGTGCTCCAGCCCTCTGGTCATGTTCATGCTCCTCCTCTGGACTTCAGCAGATCCAAGTGCTTATGTTGGGGGCACCAGAGCTGTCCATGGTATTCCAGATGGGGTCTCATGAGAAATGAGCAGAGGAGGAGAATCAGCTCTTTTTATTTTCCTCTCACATTTCTTTTGACACACAGAGGATATAGTTTGCTTTCTGGGCTGTGAGTACACATTGCTGGGTCATGTTGAACTTTTAAGATGACACTCATTCTGGTGAGCAAGAGGAGACAGACAGGCTATTTGTGAAGCAGATACTGGCTGAATGTATTTTTTTTCCCTCTGCAAAACTGAAAGAGAGCTTCCTTGTTCCACTATGAAGAGAACAAAAGGAAGCAAGTTGGCAGGAAGTTTTTAGCATAGTCAGACCACTGCTGTATTGCTAAAGGAGTAAGTATATGAGATGAGAGGTGGAAGAAATGTTGACAAAGAAACACATCTGGGTACAGTTCATCTTCTGTGTTTGTGGATGGAGTGTGCTGTCAGATCCTGAGCCAATACTGTATGGAGGATACAAGTAAGACTTATCATAGCCTGTTTTTTTATTTAAATATATGTGTTTGGAGGCACAGAGAGAAAGAGTAAAGAAATCCTACCTCCTGCTATGTCTTACTCAGTAGTCTCCTATTTTTTCCACTTCCTCTGTGCAGTAGCTCAGATTTGATCTTTAATAGTTTTATAATATTCATGAGCTAACAAAATCTGATTTTCTGCAGTTTCCCCAATTCCCAACCAATGGCATCACTTTTATTCCCCTCCCTCGGAGAATATGCTGTTGTTGACCTAAATCTTCATGTTTTTATGAGCCTGATTAGACTTTTGCAAATAACTTGGCATGAACCATGCACTCAAACCCATGGCACTCAAGCTTCTAAAGGTTCTGCTTGCAAAGAGGTTGCTATGTAGTCTGCTGTCTGCTTATCCTCCTGCATGTGTGCAGACTTTCACTGAATTAATTCTGTGCAAGATATCATTCACCATTGCCCTATACAGGACAAAAGCCTTTATAATATTTAAACAATGTTATATAGCAATATTATATTCAGAAAATCACCTTACAACTCACATTTGTATCCTTCCAAACTTTTCCATCAGCTTTCCTGAATTTAGACCACTTCACTTTTCCTTTATTACTCTGCCAAAAAAATTGCCTCAAAAGCAATTTTTCTGTGCTGTCAAAGTAGTTGTTTTGCCATGTAGATCTATATACATCACAGGAAATTGAGAAGTTGCTCCTGTATTTCAAGGAGGAAAGCTTTTGCTCACTGACCTGCAAATGCTACAGAAAAATCTATTTCAAATTGAATGTTGATCCAAATAAGAAAACACTCTACCACATTACATGAAAAAAGAAGCACTCATCTTCCAATTATTCTTTGCTAAAGTCAATCATCTTGCTTTCTGTGATGGTGCAGTAAGCACAAAAAGCAGTAGACCATCTTGTTACCATGGAATTAGGGCAAAATTATTGCAACAGTTTTATTATTAAATGCTGACCTTCCTGTTACAGGGCAGGCCTGTTTTCTCACTATATATGTAATGCTAGGGATAAGAGGACCCAGTTCCTTATTAGGTCTTTTCTTATAGACACAAGTAGTAATAAAGAACGAAGGAATGAACACACCACTTTCACAATAAAAATAGCTGTTTCCTCCTGTAAGACTGTTCAGGGCATCCTGCAGTAATGTGCCATGTGGGCCACTTTTCTGCTCTTCCAAGCAGGAAAAAAATGTATTGTTACATCTTTTGCTGATTACAGCACATAGAGAAGGTAAGTGATGGGCATAGAGCATAAAATACATCCTGTATCGAGATACTGTACTGCTTAAGGCCTCATTTCACAAGTGGAGCATTTTTTTTCCTTATGTCTTTTTCTGTGAAGAAAGATATGACACTGATAAATGTTTTCCTGTCTTCATCACAGCATTGGTGGAACAGAATACAAGACATTGTTATATCATGCTTGATTAATTTGAAAAAGGACATTTTAGAGGGCTTACGGTTGTTTTTATCACATGTCAAAAATACTGGTAAAATATGTGAATTTTTACAAATTCATTTGTAGTTCACAGCAGAAGCCTCTGCCTCTCCCTTTGCATGAGTCATGGATGACTGAAAGGACAACCTATTTAGGTGTAGAAACCAACAGATCTTGCTGTCCTGGCTCTGGATTGACAGTCCTGCTTGATCTAGTCTAAAGCAAGTAATGTAAATAAAACATCAGATCAAAATGGCAGAATCCCTATATTTCATATTGTCTGCAGGAAAGGAAATTGAAAATGCAGTAATATAAAGATTAACAGAAGCTAAAAGCTTTGAAATGAATAAAGAAAAAAGTCCTACACATCAAATGTATATGAGGGAGTTGATATATCTCTGCTAAGCTTTCCTCTGTTTTCTTTCACAAAATTGCCCTGACTACCCAACCAAGGAACAATCCTGAATTTGAAGCATGCAATCATGCACAAACACTTTCCAAAATCCTGTTAAAAGAGATGTTTATTGACACAGTCTTAGGAAAAAAAAAAAAAAGTTCTTCCAGGTGTGTTTAGTGAATGTGTGTTTGTATATTTTAAGTCAGTAACTGCTTCAGAGACACCAGCTGGGAGAAATAGTCTTCACTACAATCAGTGGAATCAGGACTTCAGAATGAGGGAATAAAAGCTAAAGCTGTAACTGCTGGGGGATAGATGTAGTCTGCATTTAATCATCTATTTTTATTTTCTATACACAACTTTTTTCTGTCATCTTTGTTGTCACGCACAACCTCAAGCTTCTAGACAGACTCACTTTAATTAAGATAGCAAGACATATGGTTATGTTCTAAACCACAAAGGCAAGCAAGTTGATTCAAAAGATGTAATGCTTTATTTGGGAATGCATGTAGCAGTTCTGTTTTTGAAAGTTGTACCTAGTGATGACAAACATTTCCTTAAGATTTACAGACCTGTTCATTTTGGAAGCTGTTCAATTACAAGAAAACTTGCAACTCTATACAAAGAACAGTTCCTAACGACATCTTCTTGGTGCCTTTTCTTGTCTTTCATTTGCAGTGGGTAACTAGCTTAAGTAAGTGGAAATTTAACAGGTATGTTACACACCATAAATGAAAAATTAATTAGTGATAAATCTTATGGAATTCTAAGACATAAATATGTACCCTCATAAATTTATGGGGAGGAGTAACTTATTTTCAGTAATTGTCATTTTTTTCCCATGCGATCATTCATAACTATAAGCAGTTTTATATACTGACCAAATGTTTCCAAATCCAGTTCAAGAGTTTAGATGCTTCCATTATGACATGTCTGGGACAAAGCCTGGTTTTTATGGCATAAGTTTTTGGCACTTCATAGAAAATTTGCTCTTATAAGTAGTTTTGAGCTGACATATTCAGAGGGTATTATCTGAATTCTTGGAAATTGAACAATCATAGAATAGAACCATGGAATCATATAGATTGGAAAAGACCTTTAAGATCATTGTTAATGCTGCTGTTAATGCAGCACTACCAAGTCCACTACTAAATCATGTACCTGAGATCCACATCTACATGTCTTCTAAGTACCTCTGGGGTTGGTAACCAACAATGTCCCTGGGTATTTATTTCCTCCCATCCTGATGTCTACTTCACAGAATCACTGCATTTAACTGAGCTTGCTGACAGTACAGTTCAATGACATGTTGGACTTGTTGTTGTTATATTTGTAAGATTTTATGTAGAAATCCTCTAGGTAAAGTGTTTAAAGACCATTCTACTTATGTGATCAGTGCAAAAGAAAAATGTATTTCTGAATGCTTCAAAAACAAAAAGTAGATATGTTCTGGTTTTGACAATACTTCTACAACTCAGGGAGCCAGAACTGCACAAGTATTATCTCGGCCGTGAGAATTACAAAGAATTTTGGAAGACTCACTTTTTATTTCTTTCCATTTTGAGTGTTAAGAAATTCCTGACACAGAATGTAGCAAATGTTTTCAACTTTAGTCCTTGTCAACTCTTCAATAATTCTGGCTTCTTATTTCAGAAAATGAATATACAAAATGCTTTCATTTGTCTGTTTGACAAATACTCCTGAATGCTCAATAACTTATCTTTGAAATTAACCTGCCAGAGTAATCATGACACAAATATAATGATGAAACATTACTCTGCTTTAAAGATGAATTTCTGTAACAGTAATAACTGGCCCCTGGGGCATTACTGATTGATGAAGCAATACTTCAATAGAAATTGAACTAATTTATGTGCAGGTCTAAAAGAAGATGATGTATATATAACCTAGAATACAATAAAAATATATATGCATGTATTTATCCTGTTTCTGCATTGTACATTATTTCCTTGCAATATTCCACATTAAGATAGGAACTTATTTAGCTTTGAAAATATGTGGCAAGTAATTATTAAACTAAAATTAAAGTTTTTATATACCAACAAATTTTATGTAGTGAAGAAGTATAAAACACATACTGCCAAGTTCAAACCCAGAACTGTACTTTCTCTAATTGAATGTTAACAACCTGTAAAGTTAATCCCAATATTCCTTGCCTGACTGAGAAAGTACAGGAATGATAATTATTATGCCCATAACAGCAGCTGTATGCCCATACCTTTTTTTTACTTCTTGTGGTATAGTGCAATGTATATATTTTGCACCATATTAGAAGAAATGTGACAAGGACACAAGGTCTTAAAATAACTCAGTGAAGCTGAACTTTCAAAATATGTTCCTTCCAAAAAGTAGAAGTGAGAATTTACAGATTTGTAAATCATGTAGTATAATGATATCTAGTAAATTTCTTTGTGCTTTTCTTTTTTTATTTGGTTTGGTTTAGTTTGGTTTTGAGGTATTGCATCATTGTTGTTGATTTTTGCAATTCCTTGTAATATAACCCTATCTGCCAAGGCAGGAAATTATAAAATTGCTAATTTGATAGAAAGACAAGAAAGTGTTGTCATTAAGTCATGTCTTGGTCACAATAACTACTTTGATCATGTTTCAACTGGTATGGGGGGACTGAAATGGCTTTCTCTGTTACAGAAGCTTGTGCTGTAAGACCTGCATATCTGGCCATGATGCTTTCATTCACCATTTTGCTCTTTACACCCCGGTTTTCATCACATGGCCTAGATAAATGATTGACTTAGGATGCTGTTGTGCAACAATGCAGCTGTTCTATGAGGATAATACAGAATGAGGGTTTTAATGCCATTGTCCTGTCTTAGAAGCATACAGCCTCTGTTTCTTTTGTTAATTAGCTGTAAACAACTATTTTCTTAAACTAACCAAATCTGTATACAAAGGGCACATTTATTTCACCACCACTTCCCTCCCCACGCCCCCCCCCAAAAAAAATTGTTTACAAGTGATTTCTTGCATCCATATACGTACATTTATATGTATAATATATGCATGGAATTCAAAAGCAAATCTCTTCCTATGGGTAGGATGTTCATGTAGGTGAGCTATTACCACAGTTATGTACATGTGAAACTAAGTGTCAAATATAAAATGAATGTGTTTCCAACTCTAATTTACAAAAGACATACAGCTTCTTTAAGTGTAGGTTTTATTTAGTAGGTTCATATTTTTTGTGGTATTGCAGAGAAAATGAAAAGACCCCTTAGCAGGATTTATTGAACAAAGTTAATAAGGGTCATCCAATCAGTGGCTAAAACATCTCTCCATCTGCTTGAATTTATCCAGGAGTGCATCTCAGTTGCTCCTATACAATATATTATTTGGTGGGAACACTGTGTACAGAATTACCTGTTTTCTATTTTACTCTAATACTTTTGAAAGAAGCTGTAATTTTCTGAGGAGAGGAAGAAGCATATATTAATTTTCCTGTAATTGCTATCACCAGTATTTTAGAATCACAAATGACCTTTTTTCCCTTTGATCAAAGGCATTTGAAATACTCTTCAAACTAAAATTCTCTTTATTTCAGACTGTGTACTTTTTGAGTAAATTTGTCCATCAATATATATTAAGGAAAAATCTGATGATTTTTTTGGGGATGAGATGGGATTGTTTGTTTGGGTTTGGGCATACAATCATCTTTGTTATTATATCATACCCATTTCACATAATTTAGGGACAAAATAATTAAGGGCAAAGGCTGCTCTTTATTATTTTGAGAAGTAAGCCACTGTGCATGTAGCTCAGTCAAATACTCCTAGTACAAATTGTTCACGTATACACACGTACAATATCAGAGAAGCTATATATCAGTTTAGTAGAAAAAAACTAATACTATATAATCCATCATTATTTTTCAAATATTTCCATTCACTTCTCCAGTGAACTCTCTGGCTTACAGACACTGGCTTACAGACATAGATGGTAACTGAATTTACACACAATTTGCAAAAGGTTCCTTCAAATTTCTTCAATGAGATTTTAAAACTCATAGGTTTAAAACTGTCCTCAGTATTCTAATTACTTTACTGACAAATTTATAACCCTCATAAATGTCATGGTTTAGCCCCTGGCAGTTGGAAAGGCAAAGGTGAGAAAAGTTGTGGGTTGAGATAAAGAGAGTTTAATAGGTAATGCAAAGCTGTGTATGCAACCAAAACAAAACTGGGAATTCATTCATCCCTTCCCATGGGCAGGCAGTTGTTCAGCCATCCCCAGGAAAGCAGGGCTCCATCATGCATAATAGCTGTTAGAAACATCCTCCACTTTTCTCTCCTTCCCCCAGCTCTGAGCATGTCACCACATAGTCTGGAATATTGTCTTTGTCAGATATCCTGGCTCTTTCCCCTCCCAAATCCTTGTGCATCCCCAGCCTCCTTGCTGGTGTGTCAGGGCAAGCAGCATGAAAGACCTTGATAAGCACGCTCAGAATTAGCTAAAACATCCCTGTATTATCAACACCACTGCCAGCACAAATCCAAAACGTGCCTCCATAGCTACTATGGAGAAAATTAACTCTACACCAGCCCAAACTACCACAACATGTTAAAAAATTACTGGACAAATTTGTGTCTGTCTTTAATCTTCTATGTCAGCACTCCTGAAGCACATTCTTCTGAACAGATAAACACATATGTTTACTAAAATATTTGTGTTTCTCTGACTTGGGAAACAGGTTTTCTTTATTTCCTGTTCCCCTAATAGTTCCCCTAAACTACTGCAGGATTAGACTCTTTCACATATTTTTCCCATGTGCCATTTAGCAGAGCCCTGCGTCAGGAACCATGGAAAGGGACAGGGGAAGGACACTGCCTCTTCAAGGATCTTCTCTCAGCCTGGAGCCCTGCTGGGGATGAATATGGACAAAATCTCTGCCTCTCTCTTTATTGTAGTCGGGATGTGTGTTTTTCCACAGGACGTAAAGCCTCTGTAGATTCTGGGACTTCCCTTGAGGATGAGTGGACGAAAAGCTTCTTTCTGTTCCCTATGTTCTTCTCCCTGCTTCTGTGCAGCATTACAAAGGTTCATCTTAATCTGGTAGTCATGGGGTACTTTATTCTATGATCTTTAGACAGGTACTATAACTCCTTTAGAGAGTGAGAAGTTCAAACTATGACACTTTTTGGTGAATTAAATAATGAGCAAACACCTAAATTAAGACAAAATATTGTCTCCAACATAAAAAAGAAATACAATTTTGTTCTTGGACTATCTTGCTCAATGTGTTTCCTGTGATGGGCTGACTTTGCCTGAAAAGTGACTTCTTTCACACAAGTGAAGAGTGTTTTGGCAGCTTTATGATCTGGACCTGCTCCAATCTGTCTGCCAAATCACACAATGAAATTTGAAACAGAAACTTAAATTAGTATCACAGAGGATGTTAGTATTAAAAAAGGACATTACACATCCTCATACTCCAGCCTGCATGGGAAACTAAACTTACATGAAGATACATATATTTTTGTTATGCTCAAGATTTTAAGGTACTCTTCTCTGTAAATAGAATCTAGAATAGAAAAACTGACTTTTCCTGAACAAAATCTTGAGCAGTGCCCAGGCAAAAAAAAAATTAGGATGTAAAAACTTGTTTATTCAAAAATGCATTTGAAAAGTATAAATACAGGTGTAAAATTTGCCCATTGGTGCTTAAAAATAAAGTAAAAAAATACAGAGCATGCAGATATTTATGCTTTAGGGCGTAAGTCAAACACTAGGCTGACCAAGGTCAGGAATATATTTTTCCCTCTGGTCAGTTGTGCATTACAGAATTTTCTTGACCTTTCTCAAAAGAATTGGATGTTTCTCATTTTTCAGAATATCAGACTGGACCAACTGAACTATTTAAGCTAAAAAGGCACTTCTGCAAATTCTGCAGGACTAGCATTTTTTGCCTCACATTGGAGGTATGACTTTCTCAAATAAGCAGCACAATAAGAGCAGAAATACATCCTGGCATTGCCTGCATAGCAGATTGCAGTGACCTATATTTGTCTTCTGGAACCAATTCTCAGTAGCCTCTGTAATGATCAAATTGATGGTTTAAAGGTGTGGATCACTGGAAGTAATAAAACATGATGTTTCCCTTGTATTTCAGCTTTGAAATGGTTGAGAATTTGTGGCATGTAGCCACCAAAAATACATCATAATAATTTTCTGAATTTAATGACTTGTGGTTATGTAATCCCTCAAATACGCCAGTAGCAATCTTTTTAAAGCTGATTGATTTTGACCCGTGGCTTCCTCTATGGTTTCTTCTGTATAAAACAGCACTTTAAAATGTTCTTCAACTTGATCTTTATGGTATACATTTTATTTCATTTCCAAATGCCATTTCTTTTAAAATGGCAGGCACTTTTTTAGTACCTTCCAGGATTGCTTCTTGGGCACAAGTGACACTACTGTGGTGTGCTGCTGCACTGACATGTCTTATACTTAGTGTGATTCCTAAGCCAAGCAACGTAGCTACAAGAGAGAGCTGGCCTAATTAATATTAAAGTAGCTGTCTATCTGCCCTTTATTTCACTTTGTGACTACACATTTAATGTACTTCTCTTCCTCTTAAAATAATCCCTAAAACTCCATCACAAAAGAGTTTGACAGACATGTCTGAATGCAGTTAGGAGGACTGTGCAAACTGCACTAATATTTTGTGTGTCCGGAAACACACAAGCCCTTAGCCACACTCTCAAGAACTGTGGATTATGGAAAATTGCAACCCAGATTTGACCTGCAAGTAAATTCTTCTTTTACACATCTCAGATGTCTCAGATTCCCAGGAGGAATCATTTTGTACTAGTTACCTGTCTCTTGTTGAACAATTACAATAGAAACCTGCAGTACCTAACTGTGAAGAGTCATAGGAATGCCCACCACACCTGACAGGTCTGAAGGTAGCAGCAGTCTCCTCACGGAAACAATTTTAATATGAGTACTCAGCTGTCTTTTGCAGAAACAATTCATGCAGTTGTAAAACAGAAGAGGAAGGTCCAGAAGGAGAAAGCAGACCAGAATCACCCTGACTATAGAATCTGAACTGCTTTACCATAAGTCTAGGTTTTCACTATGTCCCCAGAGTTTTATTTATTCTTATTCTCAACAGAGGGGTTAATTTCTAACTTGTCTGGGCAGTGTGTTCTGTGGCTCCTGACAGTGTTCTGCAAGAAGATGCATGAACAGCTAGGAAGTCACATGATGGGATGTGGTGCCTGAGGGTGAGAAGCACAGCTCACCAGCTTTCCAGGGCTGATAAGGGCTGGTCTTTCTATTATATTGTGTATATGCAAATGTAAAGCAAGGGAACCCTGTTATCAGAGAATTAAGTGTGACTTGAGACCAAGAGACACTAACTGAAGAATGGGCACTGTTCTTTACTTGTGAGAGCAGAAGTGTAATGGACCACTAAAACAAAAGCTGAAGGAGGACATCCATGCAAAATTTGACCTGTGCCAGATGCAACTGATATAGCACAGTGATTATCTGTAAGAGAGATCTCTTATATTCAGGAAAGGTTTTTTCCCAGTTCTTGATAGACATAATTTTTGCATTTTTGAGAAATTATGAGGAATAACACTCCTCATTTTTGACTGCTTTAATTTTTAAAACCCGTATCTGTCTTTTGTAAAAAACTTATTTTATTTTAGCAGTACCAGCTGTCATCTTGAAGTTTTTCATGTATTACATAATGCACATATCATGGACTGGATTTGTTAATTTTGTTACATAAAAGAAGATCCTGTTGCATGCAATAAAAACCTGGAAGTAGGACTGTATATGCTGCAGCTACAGTGTCTACTATATCTTTCAAGGTTTTCTTGTTGTAGCCTTCTTTGGGGGGAGGGTAGGTGTTTAATAGTCAAACATTCTATAAATCATGCCCTTCTGATGACCAAATGTGTGGAATATGCTCAGCAGATACTAAAGCCCCCAAGTTAGGCAGTGGGTCTGGCTGCATATATAATTCCTGAGAATTTAACAGTGAATTATTTATTTTAAATGGAAACCTAACCTTCTGGTTCTGCAAATTATAAACCAAATTAGATCTGGCGTATTTTCCCATTCTCTCTCAAACCCTTACAAATTATTCATGTTGCCTGATGCTGTTACAAGTCAATATCACTCCAGGAAGTGTGTTTATTTTTATTAGATTCATTGCATCCCATATGTTCCCTTGCAGTTGTTTCCACCTGTTGAGTGCCATAGTACACACTTCTAATTCTGACTAGATTAGATCTTTCCATGAGAATCAGCCTTAGCTATTTTAGCCCTCTGAATCTGAGCTGAATGTTTGTTTAATTAAGTGTAAGTCTGCATGAGAAACTACAGCTTTACACTTAGTGTGAAAAGGAAGACGAAAGGGCTTGTTGAATCCTCCAGCATCAGCTGTTGTCTAAGCTCTGACCCGCTGGAAACTCCCATGCAACTATGACCCAGTCCCCTTCTTTTGTGAACAGAAAGACAGCAAACTGAGCCATAAAACTCTCTCTTATTTAAAATCCTTCAGTTTGATCAAATAGAAATGAGATGGTGTAAAATGGGTGCTGAAGAGGGGCAATACAAAATTTATACTTTGAATAGAGTGATGAGAGACTGGCCTGTTATCTGTTTTACATTTTAGAGTGAAGGACCTATTCATTCTAGAGTGAAGGAACTATACAATTTCAATATTTGATTCACAGATATTTTTTTCAAAAATTGCAGATTTGTGAAAATAAGCTTGAAACTAAAAACTGACATTTTTGGCTCATCTGAGGCAGCAGGCCACGTAATTATGGAGACTTGAGAGAAGATTAGAAGATGACATAACAATTACTTCCATGGTTTTAAATTTACCTACACCTGGAGGAGAATTCAGTAGTGATAATAAAATAGCTCTTCACAGTAAGAAGAGCATTACCACAATGCAGTTCATACATATTAATATTTCTTAGCAAAAAAATTAATATTTTTTTAACATCAGGCAGTGGCAAGTTATGCATGATACTTACTACCTCTTGCAGAACCTACTTTAAACCAGAAAGATTAACAATGCCATCAACAATACCTTGCATGGTAGTACCATATTGTGGCAGTTTTAATACCGTGCTTCAAACTGGGGAAGTGTTTGGGAAAATGTAAATTGTTGTCTAATTTTTATTCTAACTCTCTCTGTTTTTCCCTCCTGCCTGTCAAAAAACATAAAGCACCAAAATGAAGAAGTAAATGGATAGCAATATTGAATCTGTCCATATCTGCAAAGCAGTGATGAAATCTGTGTTAATTTTTGCTTGTGGTAATATCGATGTATAGTTTGGAATACCTCTGTGCGAGATGCAATTGTCTTCCTGTTTTCAATCTGCAGCACCTTCATTGCAAAGATAGGGTAGACATCTGAACATGGGCCCTAGGGAAAAGGCAAAAAGGCTTCTTGAATCTATTGAGAAAGGGTCAGCTGGAATTTGTATGTTTGTATATGATGTCTTCAATTTGTCATACATACTGTTACTATAACTTCTGGTTCACTTTACAGACTTTTTATATCATCTAGGTATTACTGTAATGGGATATTTTTTTGTTCCAAGTTATTAACCAGATTTTTAAAATATGTGAAATTTTTCAAAATGCTGCACAGAGGTGCACACAAATACAGATGTTTGTCAACTACCTATGAAGTTTCAGACTCTCAAGGGGCATGGAAGTGTTTTGGGAGACCTGACTTGATTTTGGCCAAGAAAGGTACAAGTTCTTTTGCTGAATCTCAATGCTGAGTCCCAATGGGACCCAGCAGTCCAATATCTTCTTTCATAGAATGTTTCACGTAGGGTATATGGAAGGAAAGAGTCTGCTCTTTTAAAGTACTTGATCAAGGACATTTTCCAGCGTATCAAGAGAGAAGTAGAATAGAAAACTATAAACAAGGACATAGAGGGCCACAACTCATATTAATTGATGGGCTATCAAGAAATTAAGGGTGCAGCTTTCGGGAAGCTCAGCCTGAGCTTTGTAACTGGTAAGACTGTAAACCAGGAGGATCCCAGACTGGGAGCAATGTGGGAATCTATATAGAGCCGTACAAATCTATAAGGAATGCACAGGGAGAAGAGGGAGCCTGGAGGAACAAATAGGAGGGTAGACATAAAGGTACAAAAGGTACAGTTCTATGTAAAACAGAGTCACTCAGTGTGCCTGTCTTATGAGTCCTGCACCTGATCACTGCTGTCTGTCCTAGCTTCTTTTGAAATTGTTTTCTGTAATATCTGTAATGTCAGCATAATCCCACTCTATCCTCTGTGTGTGCATGTTGCAAAGACTCACTGCCAGCTACCAGTGGAACCTGTGTGTGACCAAGTGAAAATTGCTGCCAGATCCTGGAGCCAGAGCAGGATGTGGGTGTCCCTGACCTGTGGTGTTATCTGTGGGAGCAAGTGGGGTCTCAGTGTCAATGACTGGAATGAGTGGGTTCTTTAACCTCCATCTGTGGATGGAGAAAAACACAGGTCAAAACCAGCTCCTGGGGGGACAGGTGTGAGCAGATGATGGGAGCAATGCCAGTGGCTGAAGCAAGACCTGAGGATAAAGACCATGTTCTAGGTGCCAGCTACTGGGGAAAATGAGTGCCTGTATCTTTCTCAGACCAGGTTGGTGTGGGTGTGTGGGTGTGTGGGTGTGTGGGTGTGTGGGTGAATGCATATTATCTGGGAAACAGACTGGACTAGCTTACGAGCTAGTGAAGGGTTATGAACCTTGTTCCATCCCTTTTTGGTATTTAAACCAAAATGTTTATCATGCAATTTCTCCTCTAAATACACCACAAAATAGTTCTTATGCTTTAGCTGATGCCTGGACTACAGCAATTGTCCTCACAGCCTGCTCAGTCCTATTGTTTACCTCTCCCTTAAAGGAATGGAAAAAATTTTATATCATTATGATATGAATGAGCACACATGTCAACTCATTTTTCTTTAATTGCAGCCTGTCTTTGACTGAATGAATTGTTTGTGACTCACAGGAATCTTGTGCCTTATGCTTCAGAAGCTCAGAATTCTCCCACTCCCCCAGCAAAGATCATTGACCTACATATCAGTTTCTTTTCCTTCCAACTAGAGTATGGAAAATGCCAAGTTTCCCAGTGTTTATATAGCATCCAGAAAACAAAGTCATGTTCATTAAATATTCTTTTGGTGATTTGACACAACACAATTAGACAGTAATATTAGTAACAACAAAGACAAATAAATTCTAGTATTTTAAGGTTTCCTTTGGTCAAATAACTTGATATCTATTCCAAATTTATCAACAAAGGATCCAGTAAAAAGAATATTCAAATGTATTTTAAAAATCCAAACACTAAATGATGCATTGCACTGGTATACCAATACTTTTTCTGACACTTTTTTAAAATAACACATAAGGAATATTAAATTTACTACATTGTACTTACTCTTTCATTTTCACACATTTTCTGTGTTTTAAAAGTCCTCCTGTGGCAAATGCACTGAAATTATTTTAGATGTTTCCCACTTCTCTTACAGAAGATCTAAGCATCATATTTTATAGAAACAATTTAATTTTCATTATCTCCACCAATAGAACATTAAAATCAATGTGTTTGTTGGGATACAAAACTGGAAAAAAGAGTTTTGATAATTTTAAGATTTTATATCTACAGAAATCCCATTCCACAATCTGTTCTTAAAAAATGGAAAGCACTTAATTCCCTGGAATGTTGTCAAAGGCTTTTTCTGACCTCCAATCACAATTCTTTCATATATTGAAGTCTTAATTCATTATAGTCAGACCACAGAAATCCTCTTGTCTCTCTTCAGTATATTGCATAATTTTAGTATGAAATTTAATCCTCTTTATCATCACAGCTACCATAATTTAATAGGCATGAGAATTATCAGTTCTATTATTACTATTATTATTGTAGTTCTCAAAAGGCCCATTTCAGATCTCATATATATGTGAATATGTTCATGTCCACAAATGTTTACAATCTAAAGTAACAACCAGACATTTGGGCAATTGGATGGATGTAGTAAGAAACCACTGCTTTCCTCATTACAGAATTTTAATATGGGGTCTACTCCAGTATTCCCACCATCCTTCAGCTTAGAGGGCTGGTTCAAAGTAGCTCAGGAAAGCACTAAAAATTATTGAATCAAGAACACCAGCACATCTTTACAAAGAGGAGAAGTCAAAACTTTTATATCATGTTTAGCATGCAAAATGGGTGATATTCAGCAATTCACAGTGAGCTTCAGCATGAAAATCCATAATAAGAATTAAGGATGTTCATATAGGTATAGATAAAACAAAATCTTTCTTTCGCTAAAACATCCATCAAAATCTAAAGGAAGTTTCAACTACCTTTACAATGTAAAAATATTATTTTTTATACATCCTTGAACTTCCTGAAAGGACAATTTACATAATGGTATAACAAATATTATTACCATTGCTGGGTAGAACTTGTGGACAAATACAAGTAAGTTTTGGATAATCTTGTACAATTTTGAAGTAAAATTCAACTCTAGGGTCTCCATCCTTTGACATTTTAAAAAGCCATCTGCCCATGGGTCTGGAGGAGGTGCTTTAGGTGGCCCTGGTTGGACCAGATGATCTTCAGAGGTCCCATTCCAGCCTCAACCATTCCCATGATTCTTTGGTGGTTTCGGTAAGGAGTAAATTTTTTTTCCCCTTAATAGTTAGCACAGAGATCTTCATTTATGCTGTGTCTATAGAAATACATTTGTTGCAAAAATAGTAAACATGCTTTCAAACTTCTAAATGTCTATCTACTTCTTAAAATGTAAAAGTTTCTCCCTATTATATAATTGTATGACATTGATGTGGGTTTGAATTTGGGACAGTTTCTTTTTTTTAATTATAATATACCTGTGATTTATATCTGCATTGATTGCCAGTTGATTTTCAAGGTGATGCTAAAAAGGTGAGGCCTGGCCACCCAAGAGAAACTGTCATACCCTTTTATGACAAAGAAATAAAATGAATGATGCTCAATTTCCTCTGCTCTGAGAAAATTCCCATCTTAAGACTCTTAAAAATATACTGCCAAATGTTTTACTGTGTGTGATACATGGTAACTGAATTAAAAGGGACCAGAGTAGGCAAAAGATGAGTTTTAATTCAATAACATATGAGTTCCTTCACTGCTGCGTATATTTAGCAGAAATAAAATTATGATTTTGCACTTGACCCATCCTCCAGAAATTTAAAAAGAAATATGAATATTCTTATTTTTTGAAAGAATATCTTCAAAAGCTGAGGGGGATTTTTAAAAATACTTAGTTCTCTGATATATCTGTGGCCTTGTACTATGCTTTGACTATAAGCAGCAAGACTTCACTTTTACAATTTTCAGATAAATATTAACTGAAACAAATCAGCAATGAGAATGGTTCCACAAAGAAAGGCCATTCTGTCCCTCACAGGGTCTATGGCTAGATTATGCATGTGACTTAGACTTACTGAAGCCCCCTTTACTCTGTCTGTTTCATTTTAAGTGAGATGGAGAATTATGTACTTGGTAACTGCAGAAGGTCGAAGATAAATATGCAGAGCATTTTACTGTGTAAATATCTAACTGCAATCACTGTAGATTTTAAAATAGATTAAATAAATTAGTATATTTAAAATAGATTTTCTGCACCACTCAGATGAAAGTAGTTAAAACAGCAAAGAAGAACAGTTGACACTGACAATCCACTCCTTTGGCTTGAGCTACTTGAAGTACATCTCCAATAAAAGCAAACACAAGCATCTGAACATCTAGTAAAGAGACTAGAAGCACCATATAACCTCGGGTTCTCTTCTACCTTTGTAAGACAGTTGTAAGCAATTCAAATATTTGCCAAGACATTGGCCTGACACCCTTCTACTCTAAAAATTGATCCATTAGTTTAAAAGCACAGTGCATACAATGATATGGTGAAGTTTGTAGATATGTGACATAAGCCTGGTACCATTTATTTGAAAGAGTCCTGATTAGTATGCAGCTGATTCAGTTTCAAAATGTTGTACTGGTTTCCAGTAATGCAAAACCACACTTCTTCAAATCTGCCTTCCAGAACCAGGATTACTAAAACACTCATAATCTTTCACTTAGTACTCCTCCATATGGAAATTTTACATACAATGTATAGCACCAGGCATTTTATATGGATGATAAAACTGTTGAAAACATTTTGGAAATTCAGTGAAAGCATAACATATTCACTTGTTTGAGTACACAACAAAATAATTTAAATTTTCATTGCCTCTGTGGAGCACACATTCCTTACAAACCAAAGATAATTTTTTCTAGAGAGAAATAAAGAAACCCTCAGGCTTAATCAAGATTTTCTAAATAAATATGAGATATGTTGAATACAGAACATGAAAGACGTGAAATCCCATTTTATATATAATGTCACAACTTATTAATCCTTGATACATTTCAGAATCTTTTGGGTTTTTTGAGGGTGGGGGGATTTTTTCCCCTCAAACTCCAGTTGTATGAGCCTACTTACTTTGACAATAAATAACATCAAGTCTCTATTTGTAATCAGAATTTTTTCTCCAAAATGTGAATATTCATAAATTTCATAAGTGAAGCAAATCAGAAAGCTCTTTGGTCGATCTCTCAGAAGTGAGTAGGTATGTAAGCACATGCCTGTGATCACAGAAGGCCAAGAGCAAAGTTTTGGTATGTTGTCTTTCAAAAATATATAGTCCCTCCCCAACTCAGATTAGCACAGTATCTGCTCAGTACCGTTAACTGGTCTGCATTGATCTCCAGAACATTTTTCAAAATGGTAATATGCCATGATGCCCTTTACACTGGAACCTGGAGGCCGGGAAGTCCTGGGTCATATGCAGTAGGAGAGCATTACTCCTGCATCTTACAGGTATTTTTCTGCCTTTTGCAAAATTTTCTTTCCTCCACAAATGAAGGAGTAGTGAAAAGGAGATGGAGGAGGAGTTGACCCTTCTCTGTTCTATAGAAGTACAGAAATGACAGGATGAAGAAGAATGGAAACAAAAGGATCACTCCTGCAAGGAAACAACAAAAGGATCAATCCTGCAAGGTGAAGAGCTTTTGCTGAAGATGTTGAGTGCTCTTGTTAATCTCAGCTACAAGTGAAAGTGCTCATCAGCAGGGACAGAAATGGGCCTTTACAGAACTCTAAACAATATAATAGGAGAGATTTGCTAGAAAGGAACATCTTCGTAAGTAGGAAAATAACACACGCTGGATGGAAAAGGACATGGTATTTTGAGAACAATAGTATCATTACAAGTGAATGCCAATAAATAACATTGAGTTGACAGGAGGGGAATGAAACATAATCAGTGCTCTCAGCAGTATTTTTTTCATGGATACAATACAAGAGGTGTGTCCCACTGGAAGATCACTAATTATTAGTGCACTTGATCTGACTCTGTGTACAACTTCCAAAATCCAGGGGCATTAATGAATTTAGATTAAAACTGAAAATGGTCTTTCTTTTGTGAAGGAGGAAAAGAATGATCAAGGATATGATTCTCCTGTCACATCATCTCTTACCATGTTTGACTCTGTTGACTTTAATAGGTCAGTTCCTTGTTTGCAGTGCTGGCACTGGAAAAAGGACAGATATTCAGTAATTGTATAGGGCAGAGAATGTAGACATATTTTACACATAACCATGAGCTGCCATACAGTATTTTTTTCTGTGAATTTTTTTCTATGCATCTCTAAGCTTTAGAAGACAGACATTTGTTGAAGATTTGAGATGTAGATAAAATTCTTGCAATATGGTTTTTAAAAGGGAGAAGTGCTGCAAGATAGAATCTAGTCATGGGCCTCAATATTGTCTTGAACACACATTGTGTACAGTGAAAGTAGCAAAGCAAATATCATAGCATTTGACATAAGTATTTTCTGTGTCTCTTGTCATTTTCACTTAAGGCAGCCTCACTTCTATGAGTATGATAACATTTGGATAAAGATCTTGTTGAAGACTGCAACAAGACCTTTTCTGGAAGGGAAGAGAAAAATGCTCTCATGAATAGATCTTTCTCTAAGAGCAGCTCATGTTGCTTCCACTTTCTGTTCAGCCAGTGAGTGTCACAAAATGAGTCACCTTGATCCAGGCAGTCAGATTTCATGGCCCAGCAAATGACATTCTTAGACCATAAGGGACACAGAGCAAGGTATGAGTCCTTATTAGTCATTCAAATGCTTTTCAACCAAAAAATATCATCTCAATTTTCACAGAGAGGTGTTAGCAAGTGAACATGGTAATACCCTGGGTTTATTTTGTATCTTTTCAGCAAATAGGTATGAAGTTGTTACCTGCATTTGAAAAAAGGAAATACAAATGCTTAATTTACAGAATATTTCAGTCTGATTCTTACTATTATTAGTCTGTAACAAGTCTTAAGCAAGCATCCCACAGGGTACAAATAAACCCATGATTTTGGTAGTCTCTCTATGTCTTCCTAAAAACAGTAGTCTGGACAAAATCCACTTGTAATTGCTGAAATTTTGAGTATCTTGCATTTCTAATTCTGACCAGTTTGAGAAAGCACATGAATAAGATATTTTGGAATTGCAGACATATTTTCTAAATGATGTGGACGCAAAAGCAAGAAACTGATATCTAATGACAGTTACTTCATTTGGGATTATTTATTTCATTAATAATCCTAGCCACTTAGACTTGCCATTTCAAGACAGATTCATCTTGGCTACCTTTTTCTACTTACTACTCACCCACTCACTATATCTATCAATCTACTTACAACTATCAAGACAGGTAGGTTATAGTAGAGTCAGTGGAGAGAAGGTGGATAACCATAGCTTAGACTAGATGTTTAGCTAGTGCTTTAAAACTAGCTCTTTAACTTACCCTTCCATTCAAGGCTATTTATTCTCTAGGTGATGAAAATATATTTCACATGTCATTCTTTTCAAGTGCTCACTGACATATTATGCTTTTATAATGTTGTGCTTCTTTTTCTGGGAACTGTGGTATGATCACAGCTAAGCAGAGGGCTACTCAGTTATGTTATATGTCTGCATTGCAGAAGAATGTGTTATTCAAAATCTGCTGTCAAAAATGTTCTTCTGATATGTTCTTTCCATTTGATATCTATGCTAAACTAAAAAAAGTAGTGACAAGTACCATGTAGCCAGAGCTTGCATGTTAAGCAAATTAAATGGTAAGTTGTTTTCTTAGGGCCATGTTATGCTATTAAAACATATAGGCAAAATGAAAAGCAATACATTTGTGGGAAAAATAATAGTTAGAATATCACAGAATTTATAGTGTTGTTTGTTTTGTTTTTTTTTAATTTAGGTATTTATAATCTTAGGAAATTCAAAATTCTTTATTCTTCCATTCTTCATAGGTATTTAAATCTTTTCAGCTATTTTTTTGACAAAGGGATTTTGGTATATATTACCAAATATATGCTTGGTAACTGAATTATTTTCATTTTTTCTTTGATTAAATGCACCAAAAATAAATGCAGTTTTAAATCAGTTTCCCATATTTAGATTAATTTAATCATTTTACTGAGATGAATGATTAATTTCAAAAGCTACTCCGAATCCATTAATCCCTTAGACATTCCAAATGGGCTACTCTTTGGTGTCTTTGTAGTTGGTGAAGAAAATATTTTGTGTGGTTTATGATTCATCAAATATATTTAAATGTCAGCTTCCTTAAGAGATGTATCATCCCAAACTCTATTGACTATATTAACTAGGTTGGCCCATTCAGATATAGATTTCTGTGTTAAAGATGCCTTCAGTGTTATGACAAAGCAAGAAATGTCACTAACATATTAGACACAGTCTAAGACCTTACTTTTGTAATAGTACTGAACTGTAAGATTCTGAAAATACTGACCTGCATTCTCAGAAAATTTTTTCAGCTCTTGCACATTGTATATATCTAGACCACTAGCCTTTTGCTTTCCATTTCACAATACTTTTAAGACAAACCTTCTTCTCTTTGATTTGAAAATAAGGTTTCATTCATCTCTCTTACTTAGAAAAATGTCCTTCATCCAATATTCAGTATTACAGTGCATGCCTCAATGAGATCCCAGAGAGCAATCAGCATTCTCGGGGTCCAGAGCAGACCACAGAAAATGCTGACAATTTAAGACAAAGGGATGGCTCTCTTTAGGTAATCCAACACAGGTTTATTGAACACAGCCTCAAATATGTGCAGGGACGAGAACCAAGGAATGGGCTAAGGGCACAGGGTTCAATGAGGGGCAAAGGGGGCAGATCTGAGGGTTAAGGTCCAGTAGGGACAAGGAAAAGTGGTGCAGGGGAGTGGGTAAGGGTTGGGAGAACCAAGGGGATAGCAGGGGTAGAACAATTCGGCAAAATAGAGCCAATGGGAGCTCAAGGAAGGAAGAATGTTCTAGGAAGGACACATGAATAATAAACAGGGGCTGAACAAGGGTGGCATCAATCCCCACACATTATTAGAACGCCAGAACCCAAAAGGCACCAACAGGTGTCTGCAAAAGGCCCATGGGAAGGATGCTTTTTCTTACTCTATTCTAGAGGTGCAACTCTCTCCTTTTGCCTCTGCCCCTCCATGGCTGAGGTATGACCATCTGGTGGCAGGCCCCCAGGCCTCTGCAACTCAGCAGCTCAAATCAAATGTTACTCAGTACTCCAGGTGCAGTTCCAGCCCTTGATCTCACCACATCAGGTTCATTGCACCTTTCCATTTTATCTTCTTCATGGCAAAAAGTTGAAGTTTTTCAGTATCTCCCCTTTCTGTCTTTATATCACCTTTTTTACTTTTGTTTTTTACTCTGATTCCAGTTTTGGCATCTTCTCCTGTAATGCTCCTCAGAACTGAATGTTCTTTTATTTCATAGGACTCAAGAAAAGTTAGTGAAATCACCCATTTCAGTACTGCAACTCACTGAAGAAATAGAAAGAACTTTTCTGTAAGATCTGAAAATTTTTTTTGCTCTTTCCTTTCAATTTTACAAAACCTACCCAGACGTCAAACATTCCAGACGTCAAATGGTTCCTGGATTCAAATTTTATTTTGAAAACTGCTTTTCATCTATTTTACTTACTTTAAAAAAACACATATTTTAATTAGCTAGAAGAGGAAGCAGCTATGGATAAGTTTAGCAAGATTTTCCGTTTTGGATGTTATCTATGAATATAAAAAGGATTATGGATACTATAGCGCATATTTTAACATTAAAATAAAAAGAAACTTACTCAAGCAGCCATAAATTATAACCAAGACAGCATTTGCCTACCAGTGTCTCCTGTTTCTCAGATCTCATTGCATGTTTTATTATTTTAGGCATTTACTATCATGTCCCTTCTGTATCTCTCTCTTTCTTGATTTTATGACCTTCAGACCATACTTGAGTTAAAGCTGACTATAATGACCTATACTAACCTTTAAATTTGAAAAAGCTTTGTATATTTAAAGCATTATCACATCAGAGGTATGTGATAACTGCTAACAGTTATGAGAAAGAATTACATGAATGAATATGAGTTTCTCATCAGGAATGTTTCATAATACAAATGTTAAACAGAAAAAAATATTAATAGAGCTTGAAAATAACAGCTTCAAGAAGCAGATGACTTAAACCATTGAAACTATGACCTTCTATATTATGAAAATGCAATAATAACAAGCTATAATTACTAAAGTAATAAATTAAATTATTTTGTTAAAATACACTAACATGTTAACACTGTTATTAATTTATTTATTAAACCAGCAATACAAATAGCCAGGATACAAACTGCCTTCCATCAAACCAGTCAATAAACTATACAAAGCCTATAATTTCTACTAGTAGAGATTATTAATAGTCCTCTATTACCTCAAGATTTCATATTATAGAATCCAGGTACAAGGCTTTTTTCAAGACTTTATGGTTAGATTCTTTAATATCCAGCACTATCTCATGTATTTTACGTGAGGAACAGATAGAACAGCAGACTAGAATTTGTCAAGAGCTGTATTACCAGAATACTTAACCAATGCTTTTTTCATATTTTTTAAAACTTTCAGAAAGTCGGTAGAATTATGATGACACCTTGAATACATCATACTTTTTGTACCCCATGACTGATACACCTTTGTCAAATCTAATGAAAGTCAAATAAAATAAGTCTCTTACATGTTCAATGAAGGATTGAAATTGGCTCAATTTATTGCAAAAAATGCAGGAACTGGAATATTTCAGATTAATTTGTCTGATAATCATCCATTATTGCACAATTTGGAAAGCACTAAATTAATTATAATCATATTCCCAATACTTGCAATCATAAAAGCCCCATATATTTTATCTTTTCATATTGCAGAGACATGTGTTTGTCATTTAAAACTTTATTTGTTGCTGCTTTATTCTTCTTCTACGGTACTAAAACTCTAATGAAATTAATATAACACACTTTGCCTCAACATAGTCCTCAAATAGATGCTTATATTTCAGCAGTCAGGTAAATATGCTGAATGAAAACTGTTATTCTCAGAGAATAGGGGGACATTATCTATTACACTTCTTGTTGGAGAAACTTTGTCAGATACACTAATGAATAAATATACATTTATTTCAAGTAATCAGTCTGTAGTTTAAAAATTAGCTATAGCTAGTTGGGCCTGAGATTCTTGCTTTATGACACTTCAAAGGTCATATGAACTACAGAAGCCTCTCTTTATTTTACAGATATTTTTACCTGAAACATCTGCATTATGAGTGGACATAAGGATTCCAAGGCACACATGCTAACCAAATGGTTGAAGACCCCAGTGGGCTGCATGGGATGGTCAAACACACACACATATGCAGGTTTCCTGAGGGCCTACAGCAGTTCTGCCTTCCATTGACTAGTAGGTTATATCATTGTCAAGGAAGATTTATAACAGTTAAGTTCTAAGATAAAGCCATGACAAAAATTAACCATTGCAGTAAAAGAGATTTAGGAAAAAAATTAATAAAGAAAGCTTTGACACATAGAGAAGAAAGAGAATGGGGTTTTACATCTGAGCACATCACGTATCAGAGAAAAAGGGTTGCACAGCCTAAAGTTGAAAAGGAACAGATTGTGTACTATCATATCGAGTAATGTAGACTCATAGGATTCATTCTCCTGCCTGCAGATGGATGATGAGCTAACTGAGTTTATGGATACAGATTAACAAGAGTGACACTGGAGTGGGCATCAGGCCAGCTGACCAGGAAGAAGAAATGGACAAGGCCCACCACAAATAAGAGTACCTTCATGTTCTCTGCTCTGGTCCTCACAGAGGACTTCAACTACTCCAGTTGAAAGAGTATTTTTTTTTTCTTTCTGCTGGAAAGATAGACAACACAGCAGGACATAAGTAATCAGAAGCTTTGTCTCTCCAGTTTGACAGTAATGATACCATGTGAGAATGTGTCAAAAATCTTGCTAAATTTGTGTTAAATCTCATCCGCTACTGCCCCTCATCATGGTCATCCCATGAAAGAAGATGGTCAGGTTGTTCAGGTATGACTCACTCTTGATCATGCTGGCTGTTCCCATTTTGATGGTCTGTCAATAGCTTGGCCACAGCTTCTGGAAAGATTTGGTTATCATTCCTAGAGACTGAAGATAGGCTGATCAATATCAGATATCTATTTTATTACCTTTATAGTAAGCATGATGTCTTCCCTTTTTTGTCCATTAGGAACCTTTCCAATCATCTTAAACTCTTGAAAATTATGAAAAGTTAGGCTCGCAATGGTGTCAAGCAATCCCTTCAACACCCTTGGATTTATTTTATCTGGTCACATGCACTTGTGTACACTCATCTTGCTTAAGAGCTTCTTAACTTGATCTTCCTCTGAAGTGGGTAATACTTCACTCCTATAGACTGTCACTAGTCATAGAAAACTGGGAATATGAAGGTATACCTAAACAGTCAAAGTGTCACTTCTTTTAGATGTTGTAAGGGGAAAAAAAGTGAAGACAACTAGTGCACAGATTGTGTTTATTCTGCATGATTATACTCTGCCATGTGAGAGTCATCACCACAGTTAAAGGTGTAAAGACTCTACATTCAAAAATTAATTCATACTGTAAAAGAATGAAAGTACAATTAGTGTTCTCATTGCACATCTTCTATATTTTGGCATGCATCTATTTAATTGCATTATGCAAAACAAAGGCAATCACAGGGTAACAGATCCCTTATCCTTCAAACTGTGTTCTACTTGGCAGAAATCACAGTGTACTTCTTACTGTTTAGAGACAAAGATCTCTCAAGCAATGTTCATTTGCTATAACATAAAAGAGAAAAATCAAAATTATTACTTTTATTTTAGCCTTTATTCTTGATATGATGCCCACTAAGTGCTAATTAAAAACCATAAATTTGGATCAATTGGTAACAGTCAAGACTATTACTTAGATGCAAATCCCTTCTTTGACAGCTTATTGCCAAAGAGAGCAAAAAATGTGAAAAGGCTGAGACTAAGACTGAGAAATGAGCCCCTCTAAACCTACTGAAGCATGGATCCATCTGGGTTTTTTCCACTGTCATCCCCTCAGTTATTCTTACCTTTTACTTTTCTGAAGAAGCTTCCCTAGCTTTCTCAAGGTTGAAACAGTTTTCCAGACTTTTTTATATTAAGCCCAATACGACAGAAGAAAAAAAAAATGCTGCAGAAAATGCTGCTTTTTTTTGTAATCAAGTTGTTTTGCAGAAATGTATCGTATTGATGACTAAATTAGTGTCAAAGAGAAGTCTTGTGGCTTTCTCATTCATATCACTAGTGTTAAAAAATTTAACTTCACTAACGTCAAAATATTTTGTTTCACATTTATTATTTCATATTCATGAACATGTCTTCAAATTCTTTTAAATTAATTTTTTCTGCACAGATCCTTTTTGTTGCAAATATCATTCTACAAAAAAATCCAGTTTCAGCTGCTCATCCTAATTTTCAATAAAATAAAAGATACAAAGCCTTGATTTTTTTACTTGCTTTATTTATAATCAATTAATGCATAGAAAAATATTTGGAAAAATAAAAATTGCAATTTTTTTTTCATGGCAGCTGGGACAGATGTAGCCCTCCCTTAATTTTCATTTCACCCTTCCCTGTACACAAATTTCACCACTGTGTAAATTTACAGATGCACCAGAAAGTCTTGTTATTCAGCAGTCCCAGCATTAGGATCAGTCTAGCTGCCTAAGATTTAGTAATGTGCCTATGCCTCTGGGGTTTCAAAACAATTGTCTCTTTCACAGCAAACTACACTTAAATACAATTTGCTAGAGAAAGACTAACACCATTTCTTTGGCTATAACAATCAGGGGTTCTGATGTTATTCCAGGAAAGCTTGCCACTGACAGATTCAGCTGATAGTTCTGGGAATAGAGTTCAGCATCAGCACACTGGACTTCCCAATACCTTAATGAAATTCCTGGAAGTGCCTTTTTTTACATAGAAACACTCCATGGGATGAGACATAACCAAGAAGATGTAAGTAACACAGCTGAAATAGACATTTTTTTTTTTTCCAAGTGCCTCAAAGTTCAGGGACAAAACACTGAGAATGCCAATAACCTCCCTCTACATCAGTAGCCTGTCTTCTAGATGGAAAAATGCATCTGAAAACAAAGGCATTGCATACTCAACCATCAGTGACAAAAATAATCAAGCAAGTAACTTGGGTTTTGTAGAGGTAATTTATTAGCATTGCCTAAATATCTTAACAGTGCAAAGAGATGCATCCTCACCACTCATAAATTAACAAAATTCTGCTTCTATTTTGTTGTTGGGGAGATAGAATACAATGAGGCCCTGTGGTCTGCTGTCCCATTAAAGCATTTATGAGCGGTGGTATTCACTGTTCACAGCACATATGTCTCTTACACACTGGAAACAACTGAAATCCATATCATCTTGAGAGTTGCATTGGAGTGAGAGATTTGTCACAGCACTCTGGTATCTTGGATGTGCAGCCAAACACTGAAGCACTGTATAAAATGTGGATACTGATCTGTTACAGTTTGTGGTGCCAACTCAATTAGAAGTACCTTAAGGATGAGTACTAGTTTATCTCTTGCTTGGAAGAGACAGAAAAATGCCTATGTTACAGTCCCACCAAGGTTTAAGGGTCATAGGTGTTAACATCTCCAAAGATGGATGATCACAGCCATAGTCTGGAAAACACCACCAGGCACTGAGACAATTTTATTCACTGAAGTGACAACTGAATTGAATTTTGGTGATGAACATGGCAGTTCTCATCTGAGCCCTATCATGCTCAGATCAAGGGCTATCTGCTATGCATACTGCATAGAAAAGATTTAAACCAGGATCTCTCAGATCTGGAGAAAGTAACTTCACACTGCTAGATCAGACATCCTTAAAATGTTTACATGCTGAATAGCTTTACCATGGCAAAATGCTTGCTGACACCTGAAATGTATTTTCACTGAAGGATTCTGAAAAAAGTCAAATATCTGTATAGTCAGAGTGACATACTCATAGATGGAGAAAGAGTTCTGTGTGTTGCCGTAAGGTATGATGCAACGAGAACTATTTGGGGAACTCTCACTGAGTCTGAAGAACAGAACAACATAAACATCTTGCAGACTGCCCTCAAAAAGCCTTAACCGGGTCCCACCCAAAAGGTTAAACTCAGGAGTCAAGTATGGCAGGAACTTTTTGTCTTAGAAAACATCTTCTTCTTCTTGGAAGATACTACTATTTTTATCTTCGTGTTCAGGGAGCAGGTAAGATGATAAGACAGGCAGACACAAAGTAAATAGGAAGAGCTGTGAGAGATAGCCTAGTGCTTATAATTTGTGTTCTTTTAATTCATGATGCAAAAAAGGACATTTTACTTCTATTCTGTCCATCTAAAAACATGGTGAACATTATTTGACACTTGCATAGCATAAGAGATTTCAAAATCTCTGTACTTTGCTATTTTTATAAACATGTGAGTACTTTAATGTATGTGTCTAAAGTTCAGTGTGTACAACTGTTTAGATGCACCCCAAAAAGGAAGCATTTCTGTGGCAAGGAGGACCAGAAACATTAGCTGAGACTAAGCAAATAATTTTGCCAAATGAAGAGTCCTGAGAAATTCAGTTACAGGAAGATGGGGAGTGAAAGCCAGATCCTGCCCCCCAGACACAGTCAATAGTCCATAGTCAATGAAAAGTGCTGAATGGGATCTTCTAGAAAGAACATTTGTGAAATATCACAGTGAGTCTTTTTATCAGCTGTTTGCAAAGAAAGACATTTATATTCTCCTACAAAGTGCCCCAAACCCTACCTACTTAACCTTACTGTGTTAAGTTACATTTAGATCTTCCTCGTACAGTCATAGTGATTTCACAAGGTTTTTTTTGTTTGTTCTCCAATCCTATTAATCAGCCAAGGCAAAAAATGTATTGGGAAACTTCAAGGATAAATTAAATGGGTGAATAACTTCTCCAGAAGTACTTTAAATTAGTCTTCACTGTCTCTCTAGCTCCAGCTCTAAGTAGACCTTTGTTGAATTCTGTCTATATATATATTTTTATTGAGCCTGGAATTCAGTAAAAGTCTGATGAAAGTAGTTTACTTTTAAGAGGCAAAGTCAATGCTTTTATACCTAATCTGGAATTTTATATAGTCAGAGGAATCTTTAAAAGAGATATTAAAGTTGTGGGTTTTTTTTTAAAATTATGTTGAAAGAA